>NW_012267243.1:3563428-3570379 GCF_000151885.1 Dipodomys ordii | reverse complement strand
TTCTTTTTGCTTATGTGGTGCTGAGGAATCGAACCCAGGGCCTCAGGCATGCAAGGCAAGCGCTCTACCACTGAGCCACCTTCCCAGCCCAGAGAATGCCTGGTTTTTTATACTCATTTGCTGGGACAGGAAGTCCTTGGTCTTGGTGTGGGCTCTCCATTCTCTGGTACTTTCTTCCATGTGGGACTACAGCCACACTAGGTGGTTTGTATCTTCTGAAGTGGACTCACTGGTGGGAATGACTTCTACTCCCTGCCTTCCTACAACACCTACCCTTCTATTAAGGTGCCTAGGACTTAAGTAGAAAAGCTCAAGGACAGCTCTCAAGTGCTGAGTTCAAGTCCCATGACCAAAAACAAAAAAATCTTGACTTGCCTTAGAATTATACTGCAATCAGAGTTGGATACTTCTTTTTTTGTTTTTGTTGTTATTGGTTGTGGGGCTTGAACTCTGGTCCTGGGTGCTGTCCCTGAGCAATTCAGTTCAAAGTTAGCACCCTACCACTTGAGCCACAGTGTCACTTCCAGTTTTCTAGTGGCTAATTGGATCTAAGAGTTTCACAGACTTTCCTTTCCAGGCTGGCTTTCAACATCAATCCTCAGATCTCAGCCTCCTGAGTAGCTAGGATTCAGGTGTGAGCCACCGGCGCCCAGCTCTGACTACTTCTTAAGTTAGTCAATACTGTCATGACCATCTATGACTGAGGTTACATCATCCTAATACTTGACCCAGCCAATAGAGTGTACTCCTTCTCTTCTAGCACACAATATCCACACTTCTCCACTCAGTGTTATAGAATCTCCCCCCAGCCACAAGACTATTAGCCTTATTAGAACATTCATAATTTACCATTTAAAGTATATAATCCAATTGTTTTTATTGCTTGCTTGCTTCCTTGAGCTTCCCCCCACTATCCCCCTACCCCCTCTCACCCCCACCCTTCCCTTGTGGTCTGTTCCATCTCTCCCACTCTAGTAGGAATTCCTCCCAGGGATTATCAGTGTTTCCCAAAGAGCCTGACCACAACAGGTGCTCACCAAGTGTTTGGTAAATGGATAAATGCACTTGTAAGATTTCCAAGGTTCAAGAATGATCAAGAAAACTTCCATTCTAGAACTTGGCTAAAAGGTTACTTTTTTTGGTTGTTCTTATTGGTTATGGGGCTTGAACTTAAGGCCTGGGCCTGGGTGCTGTCTCTGAACTCTTTTGCTCAAGGCTAGTGATCTATTACTTTGAGTCACAGCACCACTTCCAGTTTTCTGATAGTTGGAGATGAGTCACAGGGGAGCTGGGCAGTTGGTGGCTCACGCCTATAAACCTAGCTACTCTGGAAGCTGAAATCTGAGGATCTAGGTTCAAAGCCAGCCCAGGCAGGAAAGCCCATGAAACTCTTATCCCCAGTTAGTCACAGAAAAAATCTGGAAGTGGTGTTCTGGCTTGAGCAAAAGCTGCTCAGGGACCACACTCAGGTGGAGTTCAAGCCCCAGGACTAGGGAAAAAAAAAGTTACATAGACTCTTGCCCAAACTGGCTTTGAACCATGATCTTCAGATCTCAATCTCCCAAGGAGCTAGGATTACCGGCATGAGCCATCAATTCCCAGCTAAAGGTTACTCTTGAGAAATCTTTGCTGTCCACACACTGCCTAGAACAGCTTCATAGAACTTTCCAGTTTACTTTTGCTTTGTTTACCTTTTCATTGTTTACTCTTCCTCCCTAGGTAAGTTCCAACAAATTGGAGATCTCCTACAGCTAGTTCTACAGAGTATTCATCCTACAGCCCTAACAAAGGCCTAGCCCCTAGCAGTCACTTATGGAAATGAATGGTCTGGTTGAGGAAAGCAAGGTGAGAATGGAAGTTAAGGCTGTGCAAAAACAGCCTGAGGCCATCTGCACCCGGGTCCTAAGTTTAATTAAAAGAGCTCAGCTTGGTGTTAATTTAAAGTTTTGCTCCTTCTTAGATAGAAGTTTTACTCTCCTATCTCTGGAGACCCGTTAGGGAGAGTTGGGAAAAAAATAAATCATTAGGGCTTTTTACAGGCCTTGTGGTTATTCCCTGATCCTCTTCCACCACCACAACCACCGCCACACATTGCTTCTCTAATCTTGTGGCTCTTCCCACCACACCAGCAGAGAGTTGTTTGTTTGTTTGTTTGGGGGGGGGGGTCTGAGTGGAGGGGAATGGGAGATGACTTAGCTCCTTGGCTTTGGGATCTTGTTTTCCTGATTTATTGTCTGGATGGTTCTGGAAAAGTTGGGTAGGTCACCTTCTCAGATTAAGGGCAGATCTCTGGCTGCCAAAACTGTAGATCCCCTTAGCCCCATTCTGAAGAACCTGCTTGTTCCCAGTTGTAGCCTGTCCATCCTTGGCTTGTGGCTGAAGGTCATGGCTCAAGATTTCTTTTGTTGATGGAGGTAGTGGCGGTGGTGGTATTGAGTTTTGCTTTGTCTTTCTCCTAATTCAAAACAGATGGAAAAAGGAAACGGCAATTCTAACAGTCACTTATCTTTGGCAGGTTGCAAAGGGAAAGTGAAAGGGAATAATGCCTACACTGAGTAAACAAATAGTGCACACTGAGGAATGTTTCTGACAGTCCAGATCAGTCCTGTCCAATAGGTATATAATGTGAGACACGTACATAATTTAAAATCCTAGGAGTGATATTAAAAATAGTTTAATGAAAAATTAAATCCCCCAACAACAAATCCTCAAAGAACCAACTGCCCAATAAATAAGTGAACCAAAGACTTAAAAAGAAACTTCTCTGAAGAAGAAATAAGAATGGCCAATAGACATATGTAGAAATGCTCAACCTCTCTAGCCATAAAAGAAATGCAAATCAAAACAACATTGTGATTCCACCTCACACCAGTTAGAATGGCTATAACCAAGAACTCTACTAACAACAGATGCTGGAGGGGATGTGGACAGAAGGGAACCTTACTGCATTGTTGGTAGAGGTGTAAACTTGTTCAACTACTTTGGAAAGTAGCATGGAGGTTCCTCAAAAGACTCCACATAGAGCTCCCCTAAGACCCAGCAATCCCACTTTTGGGCATTTACCCAAAGGATTACAAACAAGACCATACTAAATCTACCAGCACAACTGTGTTTATTGCAGCATTATTTACCATAGCTAAGATATGAAACCAACCCAGATGCCCCTCAGTAGATGAATGGATCAAGAAAATGTGGTATATATACACAATGCAATTATATGCCTCCATCAGAAAGAATGACATTGTCCCATTTGTTAGGAAATGGAAAGACTCGGAGAAAATTATATTAAGTGAAGTAAGCCAGGCCTAAGAAACATAGGTCCCTTGGTTTCCCTTATTTTTAAAAATTAGTATATGTCTGGGACAAGCAGAAAGCTCAAATAAGATGATGTTAAGCACGGGACTGGGAAGGTGGCTCAGTGGTAGAGCACTTGCCTTGCATGCCTGAGGCCCTGGGTTCAATTCCTCAGCACCACATAAGCAACAAGAAAAAAAGCCGGAGGTGGCACTGTGGCTCAAGGGGTAGAGCGCTAGCCTTGAGCTGAAGAGCTGAGGGACAGTGCCCAGGCCCAGAGTTCAGGCCCCACGACCAGACCCCCCAAAAAAACAAAAAACAAAAAACAAACACACACACACACAAATATGATGTTAAGCAAAATGAACCCCAAGATAGGGACACAAGTGGTTTTTTCTTCCTTGCTATTGTTTCTAACATATTTATAAGGTACCATGTGATTTTTTGTTGTTGTTGCTTTGTATGTCCCTCTCACAGGGTGTAACCCCTGTTTTCACTGTATTTGATGTTGGTATAATTTGGGGAGGGGAAGGGAAAAAATAAATGCTTAAATAGGGATACAGATTGACCCATTGCAACAATGAGATGTACAAGATGCTATGTCGAGAAACAAACTTTACCATTTAGGCCGGGGGTGGGGGAGGGGTAGTTGAGGAGGTGGGAGGGATGGGATAGAAGTGAAAAACAAAGGAGGGGGCAACAATGCTTGATGGGAAATGTACTCATTATCTTGCTCACGTAACTGTAACCCCTCTGTACAGTATTTTCACAATAAAAAAACATTAAAAAAGAAAGACAGAAAGAAAGAGTGAGTTTAATGCTGGGCATTGGTAGCTCACACCTGTAATCCTAGCTACTCAGGAGGCTGAGATCTGAGGACCGTGGTTCAAAGCCAGCCCAGGCAGGAAAGTCCATGAGATTCTTTTAACATTTTTTTTTTTTTGCCAGTCCTGTGGCTTAAACTCAGGGCCTCAGTACTGTCCCTGAGCTTCTTTTGTTCAAGCTCTTAGCACTCTACCTCTTGAGAACCACTACCAGCTTTTTCTGTTTATGTGGGACTGAGGAATCAAGCCTAGGGCTTAATGCAAGCTAGGCAAGCACTCTACCACTAAGCTACCTTTCTAGCCCGGTCCATGAGATTCTTATCTCCAATTAACCACCAGAAAACTAGAAATGGTGCTGTGGCTCAAAGTGGTAGAGCTCTAGCCTTGAGCAGAATAGCTCAGAGACATCACCCAGGCCCAGAGTTCAAGCCCCACAATCAACAATAACAAAAAAAATGTAGGTTCAGAAAGTCATCAGGAAGAGGAAACACTGAAATGGACAACTGTAATGTAAAAATGAAATCCATTTGGAGAATCAGGAGTCATCATTGTTGTAGAGGGATGCATGAAGCATCAAGATGCAGTTCAAGGCCAGCCTAAGCAGGGAAGTCCGTCAGACTCATCTCCAATTAATCACCAAAAAGCCTGAAGTGGAGCTGTGATTCAAGTGGTAGAGCACTAGTCTTAAGCATAAACACTAAGAGACAGTGCCCAGGCTCTGAGTTCAAACCCCAGAAAACAAAACAAAACTTGTCAGAAAAGGTATTCTGATTGGCCAAGTGAGAACAGAGAGTTGGCTGGGTTTACTATAATGAAGACAGAGAGAGTGGATGACATTAGGACAAATAAGAGAACTTGTAAATAGGTTGATGAGAAGAAAGAAGGAAGGAGAAATCAAAGATGTCACTTTAGATGTTGACTTGAGCCCAAGAAACCCCAGTGGATCCTCCATCCTTATTTCTGCTTTCTTTTCCCCCATTTCCATGTGTCTGTACATTAGTTTCCTGGTTTTGCATAAGAACTTCTCTTCAGGGCTGGGAAGGTGGCTCAGTGGTAGAGCGCTTGCCTTGCATGCCTGAGGCCCTGGGTTCCATTCCTCAGCACCATATAAACAAAAAGAAAAAAAGCCGGAAGTGGTGCTGTGGCTTGAGCTGAAGAGCTGAGGGACAGCACCCAGGCCCAGAGTTCAGGCCCCACGACTGGACCCAAAAAAAAAAAAAAAAGAACTTCTCTTCAGAATTTGAAGCCAGTATTGTGTCCCTCCTCTCCTGTTGTCTATAATTATGTGTTCCTGAAATCTATAAGAAATTTCCAAGCAGCTTTGCCAGGATCACATTCCTGAGAAGAATGTTGTGCATTTGGGCCTAAGGAGTGATGAGAAGGCACCTTCCCCTTGCCCAAGTTCCTCACAGCACTAAACGGGTGATTCAGCCCAAATAGCCATGGAAATTTGCCCACCGATTGGAGAAAGGGTAAAAATGTATTCTGAGTGGGTGCCAACCAACTAGAATAACAAAAGGCATTCATCCAGTTTAAGACATACAGGAGACACTGAGAACCCATTTCCTAATTGTACTTCCTCATTTCCTCTAGGCCACAAGGAAGCTTTTAGTGCAAGCTTCATATAACGGTTAGACTGTATATGAAGAATCACAGAAGTATTTAACCTGTGTAGTGGCTTGACAAGTAAGGGAGAGCCAGGTGCTGGTGGCTCATGCCTGTAATTCTAGTTACTCATAAGGCTGAGATCTGAAGATCACCGTTCAAAGCCAGCCTGGGCAGGAAAGTCCATGAGACTCGTCAATTAACCACCAGAAAACTGGAAATAGCATTATGGCTCAAGAGGTAGGGTGCTCACCTTGAGCTAAAGAGCTCAGGGACAGTGCCCAGGCCCAGAGTTCAAGACCCATAGCCGACAAAAAAAAGGGAGATTCTGGAGTGTATGCCTAAGGTAGGGGTGTGGGACTAAGTGGAAGCAACAGTAGATTTGATCATGGCAAACACCTGATCTCTACCCTTTTCCCCTGAGGTCCAGGGTGAGGGGCAATAGAAGTATTCCCTTAGCAACAACACTAAAACAGCATTCATAGCACTTCTGCTGAACAGAAATAAATGTCTCTAACAGGGCATTTCCCAGAAATTTAATGGGCTTGAGTTTAAACTCTGCAATTAGCTAGCTTACATAACATAAAGGAAGAGAAGTCTCTCTCTCTCGTTTGGCTTGGATTTAGTCTCTCCCAATGCAAAACTGCCCTCCATCTAGCTCAGACTGGTATTTCCTAGACTCAGGAGATGGAAGGTCATGGACTCCCAGGTTAGGCTGTAAAACCTGTTCAGTGATGGGTGTGAACCCTGGACCAGGTTCTCCATAACCATGTAATGGCTCCCTGAGAAGTAAATCTGTCCAGCTCAGGCCCATTTCGTTTTCTGGCGTTTTCCCATGCATTCTCTGGGGCACTGCCAAGCCTGTCGTGTGTAAAGGAGAGTCCCTATACCTACTCATTCCTAACAGTGCCATGACTGAGGCCTACCCTTGCAAAGGGACCCTCAGAAGTGGATGAAGGCACCTCTCCATCAAGTCGAGGATACCAATGGATGAAAAAGGCAAACCTTCCCTGAACTGAAAACCAACTCGTTTCACAGCCTCTTGGGCAACCAATAAGACTTCAGAACTGGGCTGGGAAGGTGGCTCAGTGGTAGAGCGCTTGCCTTGCATGCCTGAGGCCCTGGGTTCGATTCCTCAGCACCACATAAGCAAAAACAAAAGAGCTGGAAGTGGCGCTGTGGCTCAAGTGGTAGAGTGCTAGCCTTGAGCTGAAGAGCTGAGGGACAG
>NW_012267243.1:3490414-3559717 GCF_000151885.1 Dipodomys ordii | reverse complement strand
AGGAGGAGGAGAAGAAGAAGAAGAAGAAGAAGAAGAAGAAGAAGAAGAAGAAGAAGAAGAAGAAGAAGAAGAAGAAGAAGAAGAAAGAAGAAGAAGAAGAAGAAGCCAGAGGAAGCACATGGAGATGGGAGGGTCAATGGCAAAGCATGGGAAGGGAGAAAGACACTGGGGCATCAGAAGAGAGAGAGGACTGAGACTTGGAAAATACACTGGACAATCACCAGGTGTAAATTCCTGTATGCCATCCAATGCAATCCCTTCAGCCGGCCAAGGAGTCTGCATTTTCACATGTTCTTAGAGAATTCCATCACCAGTTGAAGTTAGAAAGTTCTTGTCCCCCTAAAGACTCACAGAAATGGAATGTCAGCATCCAAGAGGCACAACTCAGAAAATTCAGATCAAGTCTCATGCTCAGCAAGGGGAAACCCAGCATTGTGACTCCCTGTCCAGTGTCCCTTGACTCTAGAGAAAGGTGTCCAGGGAAAAATCTAAAACTTGCCCTGTTGTGCCCCACCTTGCTGGGCTCCTCAGTTGCTCAGTCCTTGGCCACTGAGCTTCCTTTGCCACTCTACCTCTAGACATTTGTGGGGGGGGGGAGGGGAGGAGGGAGACAGAGAGAGAGAGAGAGAGAGAGAGATTGACCATGTGCTGATGGCCCCTCTGGATTCCCAAAGGGATCTACCTAGCTAGAGAAAAAAAAAAAACCAAGCAAAATGGACTGTAGCCAAAAAGGGCCCAAGGGTGGAGATGCTGAGGGAAATGACCTACATGGCTCAGGATACAAGGAGGCAACAATCAGTTTCTTAGCAGGTACTCCATAAAAGCCAGCTGAATATTGGGGGGTGGGGGAAGGATCACAAAGAACAAAGTATTTTAGGATATGAAGTAGTGAGAGACCCTCTCTGTGTGGACTGGATCATCACATCCATAATAGGAACAGAACATTTAGTCCACTCATCTGTCATTCCCACCCTCCCACCCAGAGCCCTAACGTTGGGTGACTTAATAATCCGTGATGTGCTTTCTAGATGCTAGCCAATTGTGCCAGTTCTAGGTGATCATCAGGAAACAGAGCAATGTGGAGGATCAGTTTGTTTTGCTTACAAACTTGATCTCTGTATTCACTCTATTCTTTCTGAAGCAATGTTTTTTGCTTCTATTAAGTCATACATCTTCCTAGAAGGCTCGACCCTCGCCTGACAGAGCTAAGACTTTCTCTGGTCACAAGCTTTATTTTAATAAATAACAACTCCACTCTGTCCTCTAAGTTACTATCAGTTTCATCATTACATTATCAACCAGAGAGCACTTACAACAATTACTACTTATCGCCGATCTCCAGGTTCATGAGGGCAGAGATCACCGCCATCTTGTTTAGCATGGTACACCACCAATGGAAAGTGTAAACTTAATACCAAGGAGCCTACACAAAGAGGGTTGGCATGCTTCATGTTAGTGGATAGAACAAGTAACAAGTCACCATTCTCAGGTAAGTGTCAGGTGAGTCTGGGAGTGAGCTGCCTGGCCTTTGAGGGCAGATCAGTTGGCTGAACCTATACTAGAATCTGGGCTTTTTTTGTTTGGTTTGGTTTTCCTGGCTTGTACTCCAATAGTTTAGCAGGGTGTCAACACCTGTCCCTGTATTAGAAAGAAGGAAATAAGGAGAGTCAGAAATGCTGTGTCCACAATCAGCCAGGGTCCACCCTCAGGATTCTCCATCCATTTCCTAGTCTGTAGCAAGAAGCTGAAAAGAGGGGGCCTTTGGGGCTACATGGAACAGCAAGCTTGCAGCACATTCTTTCCTACCCGACTCACTTCTCGCCCAAGCCAAGGTAAAGATGCAGGACTTTGGAACTGCCTCATTCCACGCTGCTGTAACAAAATGCCATAGACTTGGTGGCTTGAGCAACGCATGTTTATTCCTCACCGCTTGAGAGTGGCAAAGTTCAAGCTCCTGGGGCTGACGTGGTAGGGGCTCAGATGAGGGGGACTTCTTGCTTTGCGAAGCACAAGCCTTCACCATGTCTTTCTTGGCTACTCCTTGCCTCTCGGCTTCATCTTATAAAGGCACTACTCCCACTAATGCTCATGAACCTAATTACCTCCCAAAGGCCATGCCTCCTCACAACATCCTGTTAGGGACTGGGGTTTTAATACATGAACTTTAAGTCAGGAGACAAAAACCATTCCATTCTAAGAGGAGGACTGGGAAAGAAGAGAGCCCTAGGGCAAAGAGGAGCTTAATATGAACTTTCTTCAGTGATCTCCAGCCAAAGGTGAGAGGGGAGAGAACAGGAAATGAGCAAGGGAGGTGGGGAATTGCGCTGGTGGATGACTTTACCATTCCCCTGGGCTCAGGGGGCTTGCCAGACTCCTCTGGGAAAGCAGGGCTGTCAGCTGGACCCCATTAGCAGGGTTTGCTTTCCACTCCAGCTTGCTGCTCCAGGCTGGGAAAGAGCAGGGCACCACCTTGAAGCTGATCAGGGACCAGGAAACTTGCATAACCAGATAGACTCCAGGCTACAAGAACAGAAAATCAAGAGGAGAGGCCGGGGGGCGGAAGGAAGGAGCAGAAGATGGGGGTCTCCAAGAACCCAAGACAAAAGCTATTCATTTAGGAAGTTGCTGTGAACCTTAAGAGACTGTAAGGCCACAGGACCTGGCCAAACTCCTAGAGATTATGGAAACAATATAGAGCTTGAGTTTTCAAATCACTACAGTGCATTGTCCTCAAGGTTTGAGAAATGGTAAGCCAGATCAGAATGAACTCAGGTAGCCCTTGAGTAAGGGACTTAAGAACACAAGCTCAGGCAGGTTCTGGTGACTCACGCCTTTAATCCTAGCTACTCAGAAGGCTGAGATCTGAGGATTGAGGTTCAAAGCCAGCCTGGTCAGGAAAGTCCATGAGACTTTTATCTCCAGTTAACTACTCAAAAAATGGGGAATGGTGCCGTGTTTCAACGCGGTAGAGTGCTAGATCCGAGCAAAAAAGCTCAGGGAACAGTACCTGACTCTGAGGTCAAGCAACAAAAGAAAGAAGAAAAAAAAAAAAAGCAAGCTATGTCTCAGACTAAGCTGTCTCAGTGACTTGCCACAATGTTTGTCCCATAGAGAAACAATCCGTGGGCTAGAAAAATGTGAGTGGGAAGCTGTTTGAACTTCACTGTAAATCTCCTTCCAGACATCACCCTTGGCGGGCAAAAATGAGGAGACTGCTACTGTAGAAGTCGTTCTTGGGGGTTGATAGAAATGGGAGGAGTCCTCTTTGTTACAATCTGTTCCTACCCTAGCCTTTCTGTAGTCCTTGAAGAAGCAGCCCCCACAGGAAAACAAGCCTTAAGGCCAAGTTGTCTATAGTCAACATGAGCTCCTCTTTCACACCAAAAACTATTGTTTGGATGCATTTTTTCCCCTTAGATGTATACATCTTGTTTGTTTCAAACAGAATGACAGCATGCTGACCTGGTATTCTGTGGAAGGTAAAGGATACTCAAATCAGAATTCTAATCTAACTTGCTTTATCCCCCTCTATCTGCCCCTTTGAGCCTCAGTTTCCTCCTGTGTAAAGTGGGATAATCCTAGTCATTAACTTCCCAGTATCTCTGTGAAAGGTTCCAGGAGATGGAAAGTTTTGGATACTCTAAAGCCCTGGACAAGTATTTTCGGGTTTATTAGTTTTGTTCCGGTTTTTGTTTTTGTTTGTTTTATATGATAAAGGCTTTGAACTTAGGGCCTTGCTAGGAAGGTGCTTTGCCACTTAAATCACTCCTCCAACCATGTTGATCACCGGATATTTTTAGGATAAAGAGTTGTTTCTTACATGAGCCATGATCTACCTATTTAGGCTTTCTATCATTACTGGGATTACAGATTACAGGGTTACATGTATCACCTCATCCAGCTTCCCTTTGTGAGATGAAGTCTTGCACACATTTCTGCCAGCCTGGCAGCCTCCTGAGTACTAGGATTATAGGCAAGAGCCAACCATGTCCAGCTACCATCATGAGTGTATTCTTCAGACAAGAACCCCAGACAAGCCCTTTGAATACAAACAAGCTTCCTCATTGCAGTGTGGTAGTTCTGCATCAGCTCACTGCTACTTATGACTTCAAATGTATTTACAAATGTGAGAGTTGGCCATTTCTAAACAGCTTCTATTATAAGCATTACCAACAGGAATTGGTTTGATATTATCTATCAGATAAACTAGGAGGAAACAGGCTAAAGAGAACAGGACACAAGATAATTTTAGTCAGGATAGTAAGAACAAATGGGCCTATGGAATGCTGCCCAAAGGAAATGATCTAGGGAGCTGGACACTGGTAGCTCACGCCTGTAATCCCAGCTATTCAGGAGGCTAAGATCTGAGGAGCACAGTTTGAAGCCAGCCCAAGCAGGAAAGTCCCGGTGAGAGTATTCTCTCCAAGTGACCATTCAAAAACCAGAAGTGGCACTGTGGCTCAAGTGGAAGAGTGCTAGCCTTGAGTACAAAGAGGCTCAGGGTCAGCGCCCAGGGTCAGGCCCTGAGTTCAAGCTCCATAATCGACACAAAAGAAAGAAAGAAAGAGAAAGAAAGGAAGGAAGGAAGGAAAGAAGGAAGGAAGGAAGGAAGGAAAGAAGGAGGGAAGGGAAGGAAGGAAGGAAGGAAGGAAGGAAGGAAGGGAGGGAGGGAGGGAAGGAAGAAAGAAAGAAAAGAAATTATCTAGATGAAGTTTTTCTGACATGACTTGCACAGTGGTACTAAGTTGAGTAATATTCCCCAGGATTCATGCCTACTTGGAACCTGTGGGAACTTATAGGGTTGTTGCAGAGATGATCAAGCTAAGACAGGGATGTATTGGATTCAGGTGGGTAATAAATACAATATAGCAGATATTCTTAGAGGGACAGTTGACACATAAATACCAGGGACAGTGTCATGTGACATGGAGGTAGAGCTTAGAGTAATGGGTCTAGAAGCCAAGGATTTCCAGCAACTACCAGAAGCTAGGAGAAAGATGGGAAGAGTCTTCAGTACTTCCAGAAAGGACCACACCTTAGTTTTAGACCTGAAGACTCCAGAATTATAAAAGAATGGATTTCTATTATTTCCAAAACTGTCCCAAGGCAGTGTCTGGTCTCCTTCACCTATTTTTTTTCTTTTTTTTTAAATTTTATTTTATTTGTGAACTTCTTTTCCGAGGGGTTACAATTACATGGGCAGGATAATGCGTACATTTCTTACCAAGCATTGCAGCCTCCTCCTTTGTTTACCCTTCACATCCCTTCCCAGCCTCCCCTCTCCCCCCCAATCCCAATCGTTCTCCTTCCCCCCTCCCCCCCCCTGCACCGACGTTGTAAAGCTCGTTTTGGACATGACAACTTGTACTTCTCATTGTTGCATCAGATCCACCTGTATCCTTAAACAACTGGTTTTTCCCCATCTCCTCCACAAGTTATACTGACATCAAATATAGTGAAAGCAGGGGTTATACTGTGGGGGAGGGACATACAAAGCAACAAAGAGACAATCTTATAAATGCGTTAGAAACACATGCATGAAAGAAAAAAACATTAAAATACACATCTAATGGTTCATTTTCCTGACATCACATTATCTGACCTTTTCTGCTTGACTCATACATATACTAGATATTGCAAATAAGGGAAACCATGGGACCTATGTTTCTTTGGGCCTGGCTTACTTCACTTAATATAATTTTTTCCAAGTTTTTCCATTTCCTAACAAATGGGGCAATGTCATTCTTTCTGATGGAGGCATAGAATTTCATTGTGTATATATACCACATTTTCTTGATCCATTCATCTACTGACAGGCATTTGGTTTGTTCCATATCTTAGCTATGGTAAATAATACTGCAGTAAACATAGTTGTGCTGGTAGCTTTAGTGTGGTTTTGTTTGTAAACATTTGGTCCTTTACCTATTTTTATTCTGGCATTGGGGCTTGATCTCAGGCCTAGGCACTATCTCTGAGCTTTTTTTTTTCTCAAGGCTAATCCTCTACCACTTGACCCACCCCTCTACCTCTGGCTCTTTTTTGCTGGATAACTGGAGATATGAGTCTTACAGACTTACCCAAGTTATCCCTAAACCTCACGAATTCCCAGAAGACCATCAGAAACATTCTTTCAAGCTTCTAAACTCAGTCTAGGGGCTGGGAAGGTGGCTCAGTGGTAGAGTGCTTGCCTTGCATGCATAAGGCCGTGGGTTCCATTCCTCAGCAGCACATAAGCAAAAAAAAGCCCGAAGTGGCACTGTGGCTCAAGTGGTAAAGCGCTAGCCTTGAGCTGAAGAGCTGAGGGACAGTGCCCAGGCCCAGAGTTCAGACCCCACAATCAACCAAAAATAAATACATGCATACATAAATTAAAATAAACTCAGTCTAAATCAGAAATATCACCCTTGTGTGGTGCTTTGTAAAATTTCCCATCCGTTTTTTACCAGGCTGGAGCTACAAAGGGGAGCCTGGAGTGTAGAAAACACTCAGGGAAGGGGGCAGGGACATAAAAGATGAATCAGGATCCTTTGCTCTGTAAGCAAAACCTGTAACCTGGGTTTCTTTTTTTTTTTTTTTTTTTGTCGGCCGTGGGGCTTGAACTCTGGGCCTGGGCGCTGTCCCTCAGCTCTTCAGCTCAAAGCAAGCTCTCTACCACTTGAGCTACAGTGCCACTTCCAGTTTTCTGGTGGTTTATTGCAGATAGGAGTCTCACGGTCTCTCCTGCCCGGGCTGGCTTTGAACCATGATCCTCAGATCTCAGCCTCCTGAGTAGCTAGGATTACAGATGTGAGCCACCAGCGCCTGGCTGTAACCTGGGTTTCTGTGTCCCCTCCTTCCAGGTGGTAGAAGGTAAGCTAGGTCCCAGCAAAGCCTCAGAAAACAGACATCTCCTTATCCATTATGTAGTGAGTCTCAGGTGAATAGATCCCTTTCCTTCCTTCCTCCCTCCCCTCAGGACCAGAAGGCCTGGAGTAGAAGATGTTTGAAGACAGAGGTCTATACCAAATCTTCTCCCAAATTCAAACTGATCTTGGGAAACATTTCCTGCACTTGCATGCCTGTAGGACCATGGTTCCCTCAGAAGGTTGCAAGGCAATTGTCAGGAATAATAAAAAGAGGTGAGAGGACTAAGCGGTGGCTCAGGCCTGTCATCCTAGCTACACAGGGGCTGAGATCTGAGGATCAAGGTTTGAAGCTAGCCTGGGTAAGAAAGTCCATGAAATTCTTATCTCCAATTAACTTCCAAAAAGCTGGAAATGAAGTGTGGTTCTAGTAGTAGAGCAAGAGGCCTTGAGTTCAAGGGCCTTTCTTTATCCTGTCCTCTCTTTTAAAACAAAAAACAAAAAGAACAAATAAAAGGTAGAAACTGGCTAGCCCAGTCTTAAGCTTTGAGTGTGAGATCTTTCCTTCTGTTCCATTTTACTTCAGTAGGATTGAACTGCAGGGCTGTCAAGGTTAGTACCCATGTTCTCCCCAAGTTGTCACAGGTAGATCTCTGCCTCCCCAAACCCCATCTCTACCACAGTACAAGAAGCATTTTTTTTCTTGCCTCCTTCCTACCTCACATTTTTGAGAAGATAATGTATTCTAGGAGTTAAACTTAGAGCCTCATGCAGACTAGACAAACACTGTGTCACTGTGTTATGACTCTACCTTTCTATCCCCCGCTGGTAGATGAATATTCCCCCAAAACTGTCAAAATGGGCAGAGCCTCTCTCCATCAACTAAGAAAAGGCCAAGGGTCTCCAAACTCATGGAAACCTCAAACTCAGATCATCATTCATGGTTTTCTAGAGTTCTCCCAAACCAAGACTAAATAATTAATACCCCCGCCCCAACACCACAGTCACCAGGGTCCCCAATCCATCTGGAAAACATGATTACAATGTACCAGGTATGGTATATATGATCTCTTAGCTACTCCAAGTGAATCTCTGAGAAAAAAATCTCATCGTGCCTGTTGGATAGATGAGGATACTGAGTTCCGGGAAATGGAATAGATTCTCCAGCTTGAAAAGTAAGGATCTGTCCATTTTTACTGCCTTGATAAGTCTTCCAGCCAGCCACTGCAGGACCTCTGTGTTCAAAGGTCTCAGAGACCTCCGTCTCTGAGCGTCTGAGAAGTCACGGAAACAGGACTTCCAAAGCAGGAGGCCATGGACCCAAGCTCCCCCAGGAGAATTCCGCTTGGCACCTCCTATTCCCCTGTGATTATGAATAGTGTTCTGTTTTCAACATCATCTTCATTTAGGCAATAAATTACCAAATCACCCTATCCAATGTAGACCAGGAAACAAAGAGTGGAAAAATCTATAAAAAGAATTGCTCAAGAGCTCACTCAGCAGCCCGCAGGGAAAAGGCTTGCTGAGGGCTTTGATGTTCTCTGGACCTGCCTCCCCCCCATCCCTTCCCAGCTGGCTTGTCCTGGATGTGCCCTTCCACATTGCTGTACCTTTCCTTGCACAATGTTAGAATCGTGGTCTACAAGACAAAGGGAAATGAGGGGGCACCATGCCAGTGGGTTCTGGGTGCTCCAGATGACCCTGCTGGTAAGGTCCCTTCATTGCTGCAAACAAACAAATCCTTCAGGCCTCCCCTCCCATCTCTCAGAGCTAAAGACTTTCTCCTGCAGAGGAGAAACCTAAAACTCAGGCCCATCAAAGTTTCCAGTGCCCTGTAAGAGAGGAAAGGAAAAATGTCTCTTTTTTTTTGTCAGTCCTGGGACTTGAACTGAGGGCCTGGGCACTATCCCTGAGCTTCTTTTGTTCAAGGCTAGTGCTCTACCACTTGAGCCATAGTACCACTTCCAGCTTTTTCTGTTTATGTGGTACTGAGGAATGGAACTGAGGGCTTCATGCATGCTAGGCAAGCACTCTACCACGAAGCCCCATTCCCAGAAAAATGTCTTTAACTCAAGCTGATGATGGTGGTGAAGAAATAAATCTTTTGTTGAATGTAATGCAGTCCTGTTGCTGATCTGTGGTTTAGAAGAGATATTCCAAAGGCATAAGCTCCAAGAAGAATAAACAAAACCCACTATTTTTTCTTTTTGAGACAGAGTCATCATCCTCCTGCTTCAGCCTACAGTGCTGGGATGACTGACATGCCCTCTACACCCAACACAATGAATCCCACTTCTAAAGCAATTGTAAGATTTTTTTTTCTTTTTTTTTGGTCGGTCATGGGGCTTGAACTCTGGGCCTGGGCGCTGTCCCTCAGCTCTTCAGCTCAAGGCGAGTGCTCTACCACTTGAGCTACAGCACCACTTCCGGTTTTCTGGTGGTTTATTAGAGATAAGAGTCTCACTGTCTTTCCTGCATGGGCTGGCTTTGAACCGTGATCCTCAGATCTCAGCCTCCTGAGTAGCTAGGATTACAGGCATGAGCCACCAGCATCCGGCTCAATTGTAAGATTTGAGGGGAAAAAGTTAGCCAAACTAAATTGACACTTACTTAACCTTGTATGCCAAAGGCCATCATGATAGTTGGTGATTAGAGGGATACAGGTAGATCAGTTCATGCCTATAAGATGTTCACTACAGGCAATGAGGGGCTAAAGCAACCCGCAATCTCATCTCACTTTGATGTTAGGCAGTTTTCAAACACTGTTGTAGGAGCTCCAGTGATTAGGAGGCCCTAAGTTCAATCCTCAGGAAAGCCAAGAAAAAAATGAAAGTAGCAATGAAAGAAGGAAGAAAGGGAGGGAGAGAGGGAGAGAGAGAGGAAAAAGAACAGAAGGAAGGAAGGAGGGAGGGAGGGAGAGGGAAAGGAGAGAGGGAGGAAAGAAAGAAAGAAAGGAAGGAAAGAAGGAAGGAAGGAAGGAAATAATTTTTTAAAAAGAATGGAAGGAAGAAGGAAAGAAGGAAGAGAGGGAGGGAGGGAGAGAGTGACAGAGAAAGAAAGAAAGAAAGAAAAGTAAGAAAAAAAGAAAGAAAGAAAGAAAGAAAGAGAGGAAGGGAGGGAGGGAGGGAGGGAGGGAGGGAGGAATAGAAAACACTGTTGGAAGAGAAAGGATGAGCAAGCCTGGTTTTGCCCAGTTGATTGCAAGAGCCTCATAGAAAAGTACTCAAGGAAGTTGGACGACGGTGGCTCATGTCGATCATTCTCGTTACTGTGGAGGCTGGGACTTGAAGGACTGTGGCTTGAGGCCAGCCCAGGCAGAAAAATTCTCAAAACTCCATCTCAAAAAAAAAAATTAGCAAAATGTCAGATTTGAGATGAGGCTCAAATGGTGGAATGTCAGCCCAAGAGAACAGTCCTTGATAGCTAGTCAGGCTTTACAGCCATTGAACAGCTGGGAAAATTCTGTTCCACTTTAAATCCACAGAGAACAAGCTGTTTCTCCGAAAGGAGAACAAAGGCCACTCCTTCACACGCCTCTCCTACTTTCTCATCCGAAGCCCAGAGCAGTTTTAAAATTGAATACATATTTGGAAACTCACTGACATGAAAACAGAACTTTTGTTGCAGAAATTAATCAAGATGTGGCCCCACACTTATCACAAATAAAAACTGTTTCAGTTTCATCAAGTTGATTTTGAGACATTTAATGGGAAAGGAGACAGTGACTCAGAAAGTGCATACAAAAAAGTCACGCAGTATTTGAGGTAAGTCACTGTTAGGAGATACCAGCCAGAGTTGTTGGCTGGGAAAAAGAATTAAGATTTCTTCTGTTTCCATATCTATTCTCAAACCTCGTTTAAGATGCATTGTGTTGTAAACTGACATGTTGAATTGAAGCCCTGTTGTACAACTACTTAAAGATAATAATAATAAATAAACAAATAAACTAGTAAATTAGAACCCTGGGATAGAAATGCAGATAGAAACAAAATTCAGCCTACTGGTTCCATGAGAAAAATCTAGTTGTCCTTCTTCTGCTCTGAGGCTGAAGCAATAATTCCCTGGAGACACTCGGCAATGTCTGTTGACTTTTTTTGGGGGGGATCCGTTATGGGGCCTGAACTCTGGGCCTGGGCGCTGTCCCTCAGCTCTTCAGCTCAAGGCTAGTGCTCTACCACTTGAGCCACAGAGCCACTTCTTTTTGCTTATGTGGTGCTGAGGAATCGAACCCAGGGCCTCATGCATGCAAGGCAAGTGCTCTACCACTGAGCCACCTTCCCAGCCCTTGCAGACATTTTTGAGGATTGAAATAAAGGTGAGAGCCGGGCACCAGTGGTTCATGCCTGTAATCCTAGGAGGCGGAGATCTGAGGATCACAGTTCAAAGCCAGCCCGGGGAAGGAAAGGCCATGAGACTCTTATCTCCAATTAATCACCAGAAAACTGGAAGTGGTGCTGTGGCTCAAGTGATAAAGCATTAGCCTTGAGCTGAAGAGCTCATGGATAGTGCCCAGGCCCAGAATTCAAGCCTCATGAGCAACAAAAAATTAAATTAAAGAAAGTTGAGAGCAGAGGGTGATGCTGGAGACCAAGGAAGCTTCTCACTATTCTACAAGGCCCAGGAAAGCCCTGCATAGCCCATACTCTCCCACCTTAACATGCCTCTCATGCTAGGGTCAGCAACCTTCAATGTGAACTATGGGGAAATTGACAAAGATCTTACAAAGGAAACAGAGTTGATAGGACACACAAAAAATCAATAGCTGGGAGTGAAAAAGCTAAACCAGGGCTGGGAAGGTGGCTCAGTGGTAGAGCGCTTGCCTTGCATGCATGAGGCCCTGGGTTCCATTCCTCAGCATCACATAAGCAGAAAAAAAAAGCCGGAAGTGGCGCACTGTGGCTCAAGTGGTAGAGCGCTAGCCTTGAGCTGAAGAGCTGAGGGACAGCGCCCAGGCCCAGAGTTCAAGCCCATGACCGGATCCCCCCCAAAAAAAGAAAAAGAAAAAGCAGATCACAAGGTACTGAGTTGAAGACCTAGTACCAGCAGGTAAGAGAACAGATTTATTTTATTTATTTGTTTACTTACTTATGCATGAATGTCATTATCGGGATTCTACTTTAGGGTCTCGTGCTTTTGTGCAGCTTGCTTGCTGAGCTGGGACTCTATCATTTGAGCCATGCCTTAACCTGGCTTTTTGCCTGTTTTTTAGGAGATGGAATCTCATGAATGTTTTGGCTCAGGTTACCTTTTTTTTTTTTCCTGGTCGTGGGACTTGAACTCTGGGCCTGGGCACTGTCCCTGAGCTCTTCAGCTTAAGGCTAGTGCTCTACCACTTGAGCCAGTTTTCTGGTGGTTTATTGAAGATAAGAGTCTCATGGACATTCCTGCCTAAGCTGGCTTTGAACTGTGATCCTCAGATCTCAGCCTCCTGAGAAGTTAGGATTACAGGCACGAGCCACGGGTACCTGGCTTCATTCATTTTTTTAATAGCTGAATAGGATTCCATCAGGTAACTGAACTATATTTTCTTTATACATTCATCCACTAATTGACATACATGTTGCTTTATCTTGGCTACTTTGATTACCGCAGCAACAAACACATGGATATCTCTTTAGCACTACTGATTTCCTTTCCTTGGGATAGAAACCCCATAGTGGGACTAGTGTTTCTTTTTGGAGGTACCTTTGCACTTTGTTCAATTATGGCTGCACTAATTTCCATTCCCACTAGTAATGTATGGGAATTCCCCTTTCTCCATTCTTATCACCATTTGTTGTTATTCTTGTCTTCTGACAATAACTTTCAAATTTGCATTTTCCTGACTATTGATGTTGATCATTTTTTCATATGCTTCTTGGCCAATGTAAACCTTGTTGTTTGTTTATTCTATTAGTTTTTTTTTACATAGGACCTTAGTATGTAACCTAGACTAACCTCAAACCCTCAAACTCCTAAATGGTACAGACTACAGGCATGAATCATGCCCAGCACCTTTTCATACTTTTAATCATGTGAATATATTATATACTGAACAATTTCAGTACAGATAATGAGTCAAATGCTGGTGACTCAAACCTGTAATCCTAACTACTCAGGAAGCAGAAATCTGGAGGATCAAAGTTTGAAGCTAGCTCAGGATAAAAAGTCTAGGAAGTTCCATTTGCAAAATAACTAGCAAAATGTTGGTCTGAGGTGTATCACTCAAGTGGTAGAGCATCAGCCAAGCAAGCAAGCCAAATGAGCTTAAAATCCTGAGTTCAAGCTCCCATACAAAAAGAAAACAATGACAGGCATGGGGTGGCTCACATCTGTAATCCTAGCAACTCAGGAGACTGAGATCTGAAGATCGAGGTTTGAAGCCAGCTTGGACAGGAAAGTGCTTGAGACACTTACCTCCAATTAACCACCAAAAAGCCAGAAGTGGATCTGTTGGCTCAAATAGTAGAGTACTTGCCTTGAGCAAAAAAAAAAAAAAAATTCAGGGAAAGCACTTAAGACAAGCTAGAGTTAGAGACAGAGAGACGGACAGAGAGAGAGAGAGAGAGAGAGAGAGAGAGAGAATTGTATAAACGAATCTATCCTTAAATACTGGGACACAGTGGTACTATACTTATACTCTATTCGTGGAAAGAACACTTGCTGCTTTCTCAGCAATGGGGAGGAGGCAGGAATCTGAGTTTGTTACAGGACCTGTACATTGTGTGAAACAGAAATAAGGCTCTCCCCTCTGGTTCTAAGAAGTAAAAAGGAAGCAAAGTCAAAAGCTAGAATAGCCTTGGACCCAAGAGAAAGAATTTTCTAATACAGCATACAGTATATGGGGGATTCAGGGTACAGAAAGTTCTCTATGTGCACAAAATCTTGATGAGAGATGTTCAATTTAACAAACACTTATTGAGTTTAAACTGTACTAGGCCCAAGGTAAACCTCAGCAAAAGACAAACGCAACACATTGATGGGGCTTGAGTGCCGAGCCTGAGCACCACCTCTGAGTTTTTCTGCTCAGTGCTAGCCCTTTACCACATGGAGCCCACAATTCCACTTCTGGTTTTCTGATGGTTAGTTAGAGATAAGAGTCTCACTGCTTTTCTTGTTCAGACTGGCTTTGAACCATGATCCTCAGATCTCAGCTTTTTGAGTAGCTAGGATTATAGGCATGATTATAAGCACCACCAGCACCCAGCTATGGGGCAACATCTTCAGAGATTTAACACTCACATCCTAAAACCCAGCAATGAATCTACATATGCAACACAGGAATGTGTGTGTGTGTGTGTATGTGTGTGTAAACAATTACTTTGTAATAGCATAAGGTGGAAATGAACTATACATCAATGAGCAGGGGTTGGCTGAATAACTACATTAGTGTATAATATACTTACACAATGCTATTCCATATGCTAGCAAATACCAGGTAGCTGTTTGGGAAAAGCAAAGAAAAAATTGGGAAGTCCACATTTTAAGAAAGAATAGATTGACAAGGTACATGGTTAATTTAAAAAGAAAAAAAGGAAAGAAAGTGAAGGATTCTGTATGAAATATAACACAACTGACTTTTCTCTTTCATTTTTGAAGTACTGGGGATTCAACTTCAGGCTTCTTATTTGCTATGCAGGAACCCTACGGCTTGAGTCACATCTCCAGTCCTTTTCACTGTTAATTATTATTATTACTAGTCATAGTAGCAGTATATTTTTGTATGTATGCTGTTCCTAGGGCTTGAACTCGCAGCCTGGGCACTGTCCTTTAGCCTTTTTTGCTCAAGACTGGCACTCTACCACTTAAGCCACAAGTCTACTTAAGGCTTTTTGGTGGTTAGAGACAAGAGTCTCGTGGGCTTTCATGCCTGGTTGGCTTCAAACCATAATCCTCAGATCTCAGCCTACTGAGTAGCTAGGATTACAGGTATGAAGCACCAGCACCCCACTTTCTCTGGTTTTGGTTTTGGTTTTTGTTAGTCCTGGGGCTTAAACTCAGGACCTGGGCCCTGTCCCTGAACCGCTCTGTGCTCAAGGCTAGTGCTCTCAGAGTGCCACTTCTGGCCTTTTCTATTTATGTGGTAATGAGAAATCGAACCCAGGGCTTCATACGCAAGCACTCTCCCACTAAGTCACATTCCCAGTTATTTTTTTCTTCCAGTCTCAGGGCTTGAACTCAGGGCCTGGGCATTGTCCCTGAGCCTCTTTTACTCAAGACTAGCATTCTACCACTTGAGACACAATGCCACTTCCGGCTTTTTCTGAGTATGTGGTACTAAGGAATTGAACCCATGGTTTCATGCATGTTATGCAAGCACTCTACCACTTCCAGGTCCTCTCTGGTTATTTTTTTTTAATAGGGCTTCACTTTTAGCCCGAACTGGCCTAGCCTGAGATTTCCCATCCTAGCTGGGAGTACACTTCCCATCATAGCTGGAATGACAGGCACATGCCACCATACCCCCCATCTAGCCTGGAACCACAGTCCTCCTGACCTCAGCATCCCCAGAAACTAAGATTACAGGCATGAGCTGTATATCTTTTAATACCTCATGTTTTCTGTAGGATTTGTAGTATATGCTGTATTTTAAGTCCTGAAGGAAAAATGACAAGCTGATCACAGTGTTGACTTCCAGGGTTTGGGAAAGGGATGATAAAAGGAGGGGATGGTCAGGGAGAACTTTACCCTGCTCGGTTCTCTTTTAAATTTTCACAAGGCAACAGAATGTGTGTATCGCTCAGATGGTTAAAATGGAGCAGACAGAAGAAGCGATGTCTTTGCATAAGGAGTTCTTGAACAATTTTTGTCTTTACCACAACTCTAATAAATGAGAACAATTCCCCCACACAGCACCAGCATCTAGACCTTTAACTACTACGCTGTGCCTGAACACAATGAAAGCTTTCACGATCTACACAGATACAGTCGACTTAGACATATTTGTAAACTCAGTTGAGGCAGAAGAGCTAACTAGCTATAAAATGCCAATTTCCTTCTCACTAAGAGAACCCTGGCGGTACAAGTTCGTAAGGAAAAAAAACTCTTTGCTTCATTTACAAAAAAAAAAAAAAATATCTAGTGACAAGGTTCTAGTCAATGGGGTGTAGAAGCTACTTCAGGGAACATTTCATAAAGGGAACATATAGCTGGTAAGTGCCACTTTGACTTTTTACCTTTCACCTTTCATCGCTTTTCCTGGCCTAGAACATCAGAATGATGCTAGATCATGCCAAAACTGTCTCTAGGCCTCTAAGACAAAGCCACTTGCTAAGAATAGTGGAGCAAATACATAAAAAGTTTGTTACAAACCAGGTGCCAGTGGCTCACACCTGTAATCCTAGGTACTCAGGAGGCTGAGATCTAAGGATCACGGTTCAAAGCCAGCCTGGGCAGGAAAGTTCCTGAGACTATCTCCAATTAACCACCAGAAAACCAGAAGTGGTGCTGTGGCAAAGTGGTAGAGTGCTTGCCTTGAGCTGAAGAGCTGAAGGACAGAGCCCAGGCCAGAGATATCATCTCGTGTGTGTGTGTGTGTGTGTGTGTGTGTGTGTGTGTGTGTGTATGCTGGTACTAGGGCTTGAACTCAGGGCCTCTCTCTCTTGCTTGGCTTCTTTTCTTTGCTTTGGCTGGTATTCTGCCACTTGAGCCACATATCCATGTTCAGCTTTTTACTGGTTAATTGGAGATTAAAAAAAAAATCTCTTAGATTTGTCTACCTGGAGCTATCTTTGAACCTTGATCCTTAGATCTGTTTCCTAAGTAGTTAACATGCTTGAGCCACCAACCTCCAGATTAAACCTATTTTTTTTGTTGTTAAACCTACAGGCAAACTCCCTGTATAAACACACTGAGATCTTTCTAGCTTCATGCTGGAGAAAGAACAGAGATGTATGAAATTTGCCTAGCCTGGTTATGAAAATAGGAAGCATCGCTGCTCTAGACAGAGGTGCAGCTTCAGATACACTGGGAAATGTGGGCTGAAGCTAAGGATACATGGAGTTCCAAATCCCCCTCAGCAAAAGCACAGGGCAGGGCTGGGAAGGTGGGTCAGTGTAGAGTGCTTTTCTTGCATGCATGAGGCCCTGGGTTCAATTTGTCAGCACCACATAAGCAGAAAAGGCCAGAAGTGGTGCTGTAGCTCAAGTGGTAGAGCACTAGCCTTGAGCTGAAGAGCTGAGGGACAGCATCCAGGACGAGAGTTCAAGCCCCACGACTAAACAATAAATAAATAAAATAAATAAACCATACATTTTGATAGAAAAGACAGTTTAAAAAAAAAGCACAGGGTAGATGACAGCAGGCTAGAGGGGAAAGAGAGGGTAATTCTACTCCAGCATTTAAGTGTGTATAGACCCCCATTTCCCTTATAGCGCCAGCAAGTGCTCTTGGCAGCTGCCTGTTGGAACTTAGGCCTGGGCAGCTCCCTAAACATTTGATCAAATGGCAAGGAGGAAAAAGGGATCGCTGGAAGTAGGTGGGTGACTAAATGAAACTTGGGAGAAAGGAAAAGAAGAATGGCATGCACCCTTGAAATGGAAACTTGATGTGTCAACTTGAAGTGTCACATTTCCCCAGGCAATCTCGATGTTTTCAGAAGGGCTGGATTTCACCTGATACTATTCTCGAGCCTGGCCATCCTATAAGCCTGGGATTCACGCAGGCTCAGTCTTAATAGAGTTAGAGGTTGACTTAAAGTCAAAGGGAAGAGATCAGGTCATTAAGTAGAAGAGCATTCTAAGAGGAAATGAGATGGGCCAAGCCCTTCAGAAAGGCAGCTGGCCAGATGTGGCAACAGCTGAAGTGTCCAGCCTCCACCCCCGCTTCTTTCTTCCCCTTCTTTTCTTTCTTTCTTCTTCCCTCCATCTCTTTCTTCCCTCCTTTCCTCCTTCCTTTCTTTTTTTCTTCTTTCATCCTTGTGCCAGTATTAGAGCTAGAACATGGTTGCTGTACATTAGGTTTTTCCTTTCAAGGATGGTTCTCTACCATGTGAGCCACAATTACACTTCTGGCTTTCTAGTGGTTAATTGGAGTTGAGAGTCTCACAGACTTTCTCCGGCTGGGTCTGGCTTCGAACCATGATCTTCAGAACTCTGCCTCCTGACTAGCTAGCATTACAGGCATGAACCATCTGAGCCTGGCTTTTGTGTGTGTGTTTAAAGTCTAGACTCTGAAAATGAAAATATGTGTTTGCCTCTTTGAGTTTGGCTTATCTGGTCTAATTAGAGGCCAGACCCCAGATACTCCTATTCAGGAGGAAGAGATCAGAAGGATCAAGGTTTATGATGAGCTAAAATAATGACTAGACTTCCATCTCTTAATCAATAAGCCAGATGTGGTGGTACACTCTTGTCACCCCACCTAGGAGACCAGCCCTGAGCAAAAATGGAAGAAATATGTATCTCAGAAACTGGGTACGTAGCCAAAGTTTGAACTTAGGCCTGCCTAAGTTCAAATTCCAGTGCTGCCAAAAAAAAAGAAAGAAAGAAAAAATAGGTAATGACAAAATGTCCTTGTCATTTTCCCCCCCGATTGTGTTCTCTGGAGTGCCTGCCAGCCCACACCAGCTATGGCTCCATGACTCTCAGCAGAGCTGAAGGCAGCCAAGATGACAAAGGAACCAAAGCTCTGGCAACACTGGAGAAAGTCATCGAGCCCAGCAGAGAAGCAGACTTGGAACTAAGAACTTGCTATTTCTATCCTCGAGATTACCAGGCATGGTGTGCAGGCCGCTTTATCAGGAGAAATGCCATTAGATCACATGGGCCTGCTGACTGTAAGGCCCTGCCCCTGCCCCACCTCCCAACACACCCCCAAGGAACCTCTGTCATCAACCACCTCCGTCATCACTCACCCAAAGATAGAGCCTGGAGGTTTAGCAGGAAAGGTCAGTTGATTTAAATAGCTTCAGCATCTACGATCAACTTTCCTGGCCAGAGAAAGGAAATCCAAGCCATGAGAGCTAACATGACAGTGGATCTATCTTCCTCTGGCGGGGCGGGAAAGCCGGGTAAAGGGGCCTAACAAGCCTGTCTTCCTGAGGCAGTGCTTTGGCACATCCATGTCTACATCGTGACCATACATAGTGATAGGGGTCACGATCACAAATGCTGAAACTGAATCTTAGTGACCTTAACTGACTTACCTTAAGGTAACAGAGTCAGACAGGGCTCCTTCACCGGCTCCGGGCATCAGCTGCTAAACACTTCATTGAAGAGATCACAAAGGCATGCCTGGCTTTAGATATTTCAAATGGTACTGAAACACAACAGCAAACAAGGCCTTCTATCAGGGTGCTGGTGACACACACTATAATCTTAGCTATTGTGGAGACGAGATCTGAAGATCATGGTTCAAAGCCAGCCTGGGGAAGGAAAATCCATGAGATTATTATCTCCAATTGACCAGCAAAGAAACATCAGAAATAGAGGTGTGGCTCAAGTGGTAAAATATAGGCCTTGAATGAAAAAGATAAGGAACAGCACCCTGCCTGTGATTCAAACCCCAGTACTGGTACACATTACATTACACACACACACACACACACACACACACACACACACACACACACACACACACACCAGCTGCCTTATGCCCTTCCCTTCCCTACCCCCTTTAGTTCTGGGGTCTAAATTCAGGACCGCACACTGTCTTTGAATTTTTCTCAAGGCTACTGCTCTACCACTTGAGCTACAGCTCCACTTCTGGTGTGTGTGTGTGTGTGTGTGTGTGTGTTAAATTGGAGGTGAGAGTGTAAAGGACTTTCCTGCCTTTTCCTTTACCTTTATCTTTGCCTTTATCTTCCTCTTCACCTCCTCCTCCTCCTTCTTCTTCTCCTTTTTTGTCAGTTCTGGGGCTTGAACTCAGGGCCTTGGCACTGTCCCTGAGCTTCTTTTGCTCAAGGACCACTCTACCACTTGAGCCACAGCGCCACTTCCAGCTTTTTTCTGTTTATGTGGTACTAAGAAATCAAACCCAGGGCTTCATGCCTGTTAGGCAAGCACTCTATTACTAAGCCACATTCCCAGCCCCTACCTTTATCTGCTTTACTCTTCGCTCTGGCCTTTCATTTTCCATTCTCTTCTTTTTCTTTGTTTTTTATTGTTGTTGCTATTATTGTTCAATCTGTCTTGATTCCAATAAGACATTTGAAAAGCTCTGAGTGCAGTAGGAAGACCCCCTACTCAGGCAGGCAAGATCAACTAGTCGTCCGGAGTGACAGAACCCACCACAACAAAGTTGTTAACAAAGACGCAACTTTATTGAGAAGGTTCCTACACTGACTGGTCAGGGCTGCAGCACAAGCTCAGGAGCTGACACTGAGACCCTGAGTGGCCCACATAGTTTGGTTTTTAAAGGTAAAATTCATGAGTTCGTGTCCGGTCACACGAAGGTGACCAATGGGATTGTAACACACACAAAGGATTGTATAGTCATACCAGACCACACACAGGTGGCCAATGAGGTTACAGTTCGTCTGTAATAGCTGTTTAAACCAGCCTATCACTTTGGTTTAAAATGGCATGCAAATTTAGTGGGTAAATTTAGTGGGTCTACCTTTTGCTGGGCAAAAGACAGGGTTTACTGCAAGCACCTGGTGTCGCCAGTTTGAGCCAGATTGCAACCTATCTGTTTTATAAGTCAGTCTTCAACTGAACAATCAAGGGTGGGTTAGGTTGTTAAGGGGAGGGGACCAGATGCATTTTTTTTTCATTTTGGGAACTAGGCTGGTGGAGTCTAAAATCCCTAAAACAAAGGCAAAGCTCAAAATGGAATCAGACCAGCTTGGGCTCCATCTCAGGGTCCACTTCATGAGCAAACTAAGCAGGCTGCAAACAAAAAGTAGAGTGAAGGAAGGAAGGCTAGTTAGTGGTGGAACAGTCAACATTCATAAAGCATTGGTTGGTGGACTGATTCCTAGCTGAAAGGAAGTCTTAGAGTTTTTGTAGCACAGTATTCTATTTGCCTCTGCCCTCATTCAGACTTTTATCTTTTACTTGATTGAAGACATTATGGAAATACACAGTTAAATGATTTATCAGTGACTCATAGATACCCAAGGTAAATTCATAAAACATAATGGCTTGGAAAAGTTGGGTGAAAGTCATAAATATAAAATGCATTGAAGATAAACTTTACATCTCTATGCTATTCTCCCAAGTATGTAAGAGCAACATCGTCCCTAAGGATTGTGTATGTGTGTGTTGTAATAGGAAGACCCTTACTCAGGCAAGCAAGCCCACCTAGTCGTCCAGAGTGACAAAGCCCACTGCAACAAAGTTGTTAATGAAGAAACAATTTTATTGAGAAGATTCCTACACGGACTGGCCAGGGCCGCAGCACAGGCTCGGGAGCTGATACTGCGACTCTGAGCAGCCCACATACTTTGGTTTTTAAAGGCAAAATCCATGAGGTCGAGCCTGGTCACGCACAGGTAACCAATGGGATCATAACACACACAAAGGATTGTACGGTCATACCAGACCACACACAGGTGGCCAGTAGGCGGAGTTTATTGTAAGCATGTGCAAAAGGAAGGGTTTACCGTAAGCACGTGGTGTCACCAGTTGGAGCCAGATTACAACCTATCTATCTGTTTTATGGGTCAGTCTTTAACTCAATAATCAAGGGTGGATTAGGTTGTTCAGGGGAGGGGGAACAGATGCATTTTTTTCATTCTGAGAACTAAGCGCTTCAAGTCTTAAATCCCTAAAACAAAGGCAAAGCTCAAAATGGAATCATACCAGCTGGGGCCCCATCTCAGAGTCCACTTCGGTGTGTGTGTGTGTGTGTGCATGTATGTGTATGTTTGTGTGTGTGTGTGTACGTGCACGCACGCTAGTCCTAGCCTGGGAGCCATCCCTGAGCTTTTGTGCTCAAGACTAGTGCTCTACAACTTGAGCCACAGCTCTACTTGTGGCTTTGTTGGTGGTAAATTGAGATAAGTGGTCTTTCCTGCCTAGGCTGGCTTTGAACTGTGATCCTCAGCTCTCAGCCTCCTGAGTAACTACGATTACAGGTGTGAGCCACAGGCACCATAGCTCCCTCAGGATTTTCATAGAATGAAAAGCAATTATTATATCAAGGTTTTCAAAAAGTCTGTGAATTTTTTTTTGGGGGGGTGTCCGGTTGTGGGGCCTGAACTCTGGGCCTGGGTGCTGTCCCTCAGCTCTTCAGCTCAAGGCTAGTGCTCTACCACTTGAGCCACAGCGCCACTTCCGGCTTTTTTTTTCTTTTTGCTTATGTGGTGCTGAGGAATCGAACCCAGGGCCTCAGGCATGCAAGGCACGCGCTCTACCACTGAGCCATCTCCCCAGCCCCAAGTCTGTGAATTTTTTAATTACAAATTTTATATTGAAAATAAGGAGGTCAGATCTGGCTGGCGCCATATTGGCCACATGGTGGATGTTAGGGTCTGGCATCTTGTCTTCATGCTGGGGGAAGAAATCCCCCCGCCCATCACCCACCTCCTAGATGATGGGTGTGCCTGGATTCCTGGAGGCAGGGGTGGGCATTTGACTGATAGGTTACTGAATCTGTCAGTCCAATGTGTGGGACTGAGACTTTCCTGTGGATCTGCCCCTGGTGCTGATCTACTTGGGCTGGGGCCAGGCTAGCTGCCATTATGTCATGTGTCTCTGTGATCATCTCCTGTGTCCTGTCTCTTACCTCATCATTATTCATCACGGTATCCCAATTCAGCTCTCCATCGGAGCTGAATTGGATTGTTGGTTTTGTTGGTCTTGTTTTGTGTAAGGTCTGCACCGGGACATCTCCCTACCTCTTGGCTAAGTTTCTGCCCAGTATCTGTTACCTAGGTAACTGACAGACCTGGAAGCAGTCACCTTCCCCTCCTGCTAGGTCACATCCTGGGCCACCTCTGGTCACAAGCCTCCCATCTGACCTCAGGAGGCTCCCAGACCCTGAAGTCATGTCTGGATCCCGTGTGGCCACACCTTTCCCCTATCTGGCCACGCCTCTTCCTGTCCCTGGCCTAGATAAGTCCTGGCCTGGGCTGGGTGGCCCTTTCCTTTTCAGCCTTGCTCTCCATGCAAGGTGGGGGCAGCAGTTTGATAAATAAACTTCTTCTCCTGCCTGAATAGCCACATGGTGTTCTCTTCACTGGCTACCTAATGAAACCTCTATTTAATATACCTTACATTTTGGTTCTTTCTTTCCTCCCTAGCATGTTTCCTAGCTATGTTATGTGTATTTGGGGGCTGCAGGCCTTCGTAACAACTGGCTGCCTGAAGCCTACTAACTGCATAATAAAGACTCCAATATTCTATATTTCAAAATGTGGCTTCTGGGCGGGGAAGGTGGCTTAGTGGTAGAGTGCTTACTATGCATACATGAGGCCCTGGGTTTTCTTCCTCAGCACCACATAATCAGAAAAGGCTGGACGTGGCAGTGGCTCAAGTGATAGAACGCTAGCCTTGAGCTGAAGAGCTCAAGGACAGCGCCCAGGCCCAGAGTTCAGGCCCCACAACAGGCAAAAAATAAAAATAAATAGATAAAACATGGCTTCTGAGTTGATTCACCTTACAACAATATCTAGAAGAAAGAAACAATCCTATTGTGAGTTTACATACAAATCAGAGCCCTCCTAGAGAACTAGCCTTTTAGTACTGGCCAGTGACAATGGAAAAGATCTCCAGAAGGGGACGGGCTAATGAATGATCCAGGAATCCTGCTGGAGCCTAAGTAACCAAAGGTATTTATCCTGAAAGAGAAATGACTCCACTTGAGTTGTCCTGTTTTCAAATCTCTCAATGTTCACTGTGTGAGTGATCCACCTCAGTCTGTAGTTTCAGGAGGCAGAATTATGATAATGACAGAAAGAAGATAAGGTACATTTGCCCCATCAATGAGAATCAAAATTAGTCCAAGCTGGATACCAGTGGATCACACCTGTAATCCTAACTAATCTGAGGATCATATTTCAAAGCTAGCCCAGGCAGGAAAATCCACCAGACTCTTGGGAATCTCCAGTTAACGTGTAAAAAGCCAAAATGAAGCTGTGGTTCAAGTGGTAGAGAAAAGGGGACAGTGTCCAGGCCTTAAATTTAATCCCTAGTACTGGCACAGGAAAGAAAAGACAAGACAGAAAGAAAGAGGAAGAAAGAATTAATGTAAGGGCTTTAATGCTTTAATGACAGTGAACTTCCTGCCCTGGAGAGTTTTGATTTTTTGTTGGAAAAAAAGGTTCCTAAACCTGAGATGAAGAACACATTGTCTTGGGGGCAGGAATTCACGTTCCTAACTGGAATCTCTTAGGGTGTGGGCAGGAGCTTCAGGGAGTCTTTGGAAACTCTGAGCTTATCTTTAAGATAATTTAAAGGTGAATACCTTTAAGTGGTTTCATTTGCTCATCTGTGTGTGTGTGTGTGTGTGTGTGTGTGTGTGTGTGTGTGTAAACAAAAAGCATTCCATCTTTTTGCTGGTTAATTCCTGCCAAGAATCCCTCTTGGGCCTGGCACTAGTGGCTCACACCTATAATCCTAGCTACTCAGGAGGCTGAGATCTGAGGATCTTGGTTCAAAGCCAGCCCGGGCAGGAAAGACCGTGAGACTCCTGTCTCCAATAAACCACCAGAAAACCGGAAGTGGCGCTGTGGCTCAAGTGGTAGAGCGCTCACCTTGAGCTGAAGAGCTGAGGGACAGTGCCCAGGCCCAGAGTCCAAGCCTCACGACTGACCAAAATAAATAAATAAATGAATAAATAAATAAAATCTCTCTTGGGTCTGAGAATGTGGGTTAGTGGTAGAGAGCTTGCCTAGCAGGCATGAAGCCCTAGTTCAATTCCTCAGTACTACATAAACAGAAAAAAGCCAGAAGTGGCACTGTGGCTCAAGTGGTAGAGTGCTAGCCTTGAGCAAAAGAAGCTCAGGGACAGTGCCCAGGCCCTGAGTTCAAGCCCCAGGACTAGCAAAAAAAATAAATAAATAAAAATGAATTTTGTTTGTGGTCATGGGGTGAACTGTGGGCCTGGGCACTGTTCCTGAACTCTTCAGCTCAAGGATAGTGCTCTACCACTTGAGCCACAACGCCACTTCTGGTAATAAAAATAAATTTAAAAAAAAGAATCTCTCAGATTTGTCTGCTCAGGCTGGTTTCCCACTATGATCCTTAGACCTCAGCCTTGATACTACTAAGGACTAAATGTGAGAGCCACCACTACCCCCTCTCATTTGCATGTCTAAACCAGAGTGCCAGAATAAAGCTTTAGGGTGTCTGTCAGCTCGGCACTAGGACACAAACATTCCACATCTTTTTTTTTTTTTTTTTTGGTCGTGGGGCTTGAACTCTGGGCCTGGACGCTGTCCCTCAACTCCTCAGCTCTTCAGCTCAAGGCGAGTGCTCTACCACTGAGCCACCTTCCCAGCCCAAACATCCACATCTTTGAGCACAAAAAGTCAGTGAAATTTCCACTGAACCAAGACTAGGGAGGAGAGAAGGTTCCTTAGGTAGACTCAATATGAAACTGTGGGGGAAGTTGGGTGGATGTAGACAATGCCAGGCCTGCTTGTTTTCCACCAAGAGACCTTGAATGTAGCCCCCTGCCAGCCAGCTGCCCCTAGGCAGGACACCAGTGGGCTCTGGGTAAGGCCTACCAGCTCTTGGCACTTACTCCAGTCATCCTGGGTAGGAGTAAAAGAAGGCTGAATAGTTGGGCACAGTGGCTCACATCTGTAATCCTAGCTACTCCAGAGGCTGAGACCTAAGGATCATGGTTCAAAGTCAGCTCATACAGGAAAGTCTGTGAGACTCTTTATCTCTAATTAACAAAAAAAGAAGTGGAGCTGGGAAGGTGGCTCAGTGGTAGAGTGTTTGCCTCACATGCATGAGGCCCTTTCTCAGTGGAAGTGGTGCTCTGGCTCAAGTGGTAGAGCACTCGCCTTGAGCTGAAGAGCTGAGGGACAGCGCCCAGGCCCAGAGTTCAAGCCCCATGACCGACAAATAAAAACAAAAAACAAAACTAAGAGAAGTGGAGCTGTGAATCAAATAGTGCCAGCCTTGAGGGAAAAAAAAAATCTATGGATCAGTGCCCAGGTCCTGAGTTCAAGTCCCAGCACTGATATACACACTCACATTTACAAGACCTAATGCCCAGGTAACCTGAGAAAACTTTCTCAGGTAGTAGATCCTACTGATAGAGACCAAAGACCCATGAGCAAATACTAGTCTCTCCCAGTTTCCACTCTCCCTTTGTTTCATTCATTCTCTCTCCCTCCATTATTCTTCTTCTCCATGCTTATTCTCCTTCCTCATTGTTTCTCCATTTCTTTGATTATTGTCTTTCTATTCCACTTCTGCTGTTATCTCTGAATTGGCTCACTACTACCATTCAAGATGTTAGTTACATAACTCCACAGATGAAAGAAAAACAATCTGCTACCTACAGTGCCAAGCTGGGTGAAATCCAGAGAGAAAAGAAAGTTCCAGTGCTTGGTACTTCTGGACTGTTCTGAAATATCTAGAAGAAAGATGAGCTTGTAGGGTAATCCTAGCTACTCAGCAGGCTGAGTCCTGAGGATCATACTTTGAAGCCAGGACAGGCAGGAAAAGTCTGTGAGAATCTTATCTCCAATTAAGCACCCAACAAGCCAAATTGAAGCTGTAGCTTAAGTGATAGAGTAATAGCCAAGAGAAAAAGAGACAGTGTGTGGGGGGGGGGGGGACTAGAGAGTGAGTACAGGCTTCACAAGTACCAGACTCTAAGTCTCATGTGTGACTCAGCCAGATCTTAGAGCTCCTTAAGGATGGAGAAAGGACATGCCACAGAAGAGGGAAGGCGGGAGCCAGTGTGGTGACAAAGACCAATTCAGTGTTAAATAGTGTAAGGAAGGACTAAATCAAGATTCTTCCATTCCTTCTTGCCTCCATCACCAGCTCTGGAATTTTCAATCAGCCCTTTTCCTTAACACATTATACTAAGCCAGGTGCCAGTGGCTTATGCCCATAATCCTAGTTACACAGGAGGCTGAGATCTGAGGATCAGGGTTCAAAGCCAGCCCAGGCAGAAAATTCTGTGAGACTCTTATCTCCAATTAAATCACAGAAAAAGCAGAAGTGGTGGAGTGCTAGCTTTGAGCAAAAAAAGCTCAAGGACAGTGCCCTGAGTTCAAGCGCCAGGACTGACAAAAAAAGAAGGAAGGAGGAGGAGGAGGAGGAGGAGGAGGAGGAGTTATACTATTCATATTGCTGAATAGCCCCTAGAAATGTTTCTTGGATCCAATAGTTGTGTAGGCAAAAGGATAGGGGCCTTGGAAATATTTACAATCTCCTAGAAATAACTTATGATGAACTTGTTCATTGGAGGTATCCATGACTCTGGATTCTGGAAATGCAAACAGAAATATTAATAAGACCTCCTGGGTTCCTACAGAGAAAGCTGTAGGTTGTATTCCTTCTGCTAAGGACTTACCTTTCTTACTCAAGCACTTAAAGACGGGTTGAACCAAAAGTCATTTTTTAAGGACTGAAGAAAGCTAGGCCTAAGAAGAGGAATACAATCACACCATGTGTATCTATCGTCCCAAAGTATATTTAATCCAGGTGAAATGTGATTACAATCAATTCTAGAGCAGTCTTCCATAAGGCGATGTCTCATAGAAACACATGGGTTTGGCGTTACAGTGGGTTGATATGAGTGCAAACTCATATGCAACTGGCATTGGAAGATGTACAGGAGTTGAGACTAGGAATTCATCTTAATGCATACACACTTTAGAGGTTTTCCAAATCCATGGATAGTACATCTTTCTTTTTCCCTGCGCCAGGTCTGCTGAGTGGCTGTTAGAGCATCTTCTTTGTGCTTAGGATGGAAACAGAGGAGGAGAAAGTAATCAAAATCACCTTTTTCTCCACCGAGACCCAAATGGAAATGCTTTATTATTATTATTATTTGCCAGTCAAGGGGCTTGAACTCTGGGCCTGAGCGCTGGCCCTGAGCTCTTCAGCTCAAGGATAGCACTCTATCACTTGAGCCACAACACCATTTCCAGTTTTCTGAGTGGATTATTGGAGATAAGAGTCGCACAGACTTTCCTGCTCAGGATTGCTTTGAACCATGATCCTCAGATCTCTCAGTCTCCTGAGTAGCTAGGATTACAGGTATGAGCCATCAGTACCTGGCTTATTTTTTCTTTTTTGTGCTGGTCCTAGGGTTTGAACTCCAGGTTTGGGGCCTGACATTGAGCTTTTTTATTTGCACAAAGCTAGTGCCCTACTACTTGAGACACAGCTCCACTTCCTGCTTTTTTGTGCTTACAAGGAGATAAGAGTCTCACAGACTTTCCTGCCTGTGTCTGTTTGAGCCAAGATCCTCAGATTTTAGCCTTTTGAGTAGCTAGAATTATGAGCATGAGTCACCAGCAGTACCTAGCTATAAATGCTTTTGTATGTTTTCTTGTTTTTGTTTTTTTTGGGGGTCCAGTCGTGAGGCCTGAACTCTAGGCCTGAGCACTGTCCCTCAGCTCTTTAGCGCAAGCTAGTGCTCTACCACTTGAGTCACAGCACCACTTCCGGCTTTTTTCTTTTTGCTTATATGGTGCTGAGGAATCGAACCCAGGGCCTCAGGCATGCAAGGCAAGCGCTCTACCACTGAGCCACCTTCCCAGCTCCTGTATGTTTTCTTGTTATTTTTGTGGCTCCATGAATCAAACCCAGGACCTTGCACAAAGCTAAGTAATCAATCTACCACTGAGCTATACTTAGACCTGAACTGGAAATCTTTAATCCTATTCTCTGACAGACAAGAGAAGCATTACTTTAAAGGAATTAAGGGATTAAAGGAATTTTAAAAATCAAAGGAAACCAGAAAGTTTAAATAAAAGGTTTTCTTTCCAGAGTCACACTTTTACCTGGACTATTATTGATTGACTTAGCATCCAAATGCCTATTGTAGGATATTTAAAGATATCCCCACAAATTCTTTGGTACTCCCTTCTGACAAGGTGGAGGAGCTCTTCTTTCTACTGAACAGGACTGAATTTAGTATCCTTCCTTCCTGCTGCTGTGTGGTCACTCTGGAGACAGATTCGTCATGGACAGCCCTCTAGAAAGACCTGTGTGGCAAAAATCAGAACCCAGCCAGAACTTTTAAGAACTGCAGTTTTCACAGAGTGACTATAACCTTTTTTTTTTTTTTTTGGTTGGTCGTGGGTCTTAAACTCTGGGCCTGGGTGCAAACGCTCTACCACTTGAGCCACAGCACCACTTCCGGTTTTCTGGTGGTTAATTGAAGCCTCTCATGACTCTTTGCCGAGGCTGGCTTCAAATAATGATCCTTAGATCTTAGCCTCCTTAAGTAGCGAGAATTGCAGGCGTGAGCCACCAGCATCTGGCAAAAAGAAGAATTTTAAACTCATTTTGTGTCAACAAGAGTCATTTATCCAAGTGTTTGTTTTTTTCTTTTCTTTTTTTTTTGGGGGGGGGGGTCCGTTCATGGAGCCTGAACTCTGGGCCTGGGCGCTGTCCCTCAGCTCTTCAGCTCAAGGCTAGCGCTCTACCACTTGAGCCACAGCGCCACTTCCAGCTTTTTTCTTTTTGCTTATGTGGTGCTGAGGAATCGAACCCAGGGCCTCGAGCATGCAAGGCACTGAGCCACTTCTCATCCCTAGAAGCTTGATTTTGACTTGAATTAACAGAGTAAATTACTCTACTATACTCTCTAGGAGTTTATTTTGAAGGCAGGGAACGTCGTTGCTGTTATACCCTTGACTGAAGAATGGACTTCCGGCTGGACTCTGGTGAGTCATGCCTGTAATCCTAGCTACTCAGGAGGCTGAGGTCTGAGAATCTCGGTTCAAAGCCAGCTTGGGCAGGAAAGTCCATGAGACTCTTGTCTCCAATTAACCACCAGAAAACTGGAAGTGGTGCTGTGGCTCAAGTGGTAGAACGCTAGTCTTGAACTGAAGAGCTGAGGGACAATGCCCAGGCCCAGAGTTCAAGTCCCATGATTAACCGAAAAAAAAAAAAAAGAAAAAAATGGACTTTCTCTATGGGGACCATTGTTCTCTTCGATTAAGCACACAGCTTTGCCAGGCACACCCACCTAGCCAGCCAGATCAACTCTGGCAACTAATGAAGTGACAGACATCATACCCAGATCACACGCCACTCTCTTGAGAAAAATCTTTAGTAAGGGTCGGCCTCGTATTTGTGGCAAAAAATAAAAAATAAAGTCAACATATTGTTTAAGCTCAGAAAAATACTAACATCCCCTTTAGTACTGTGGCTGGAGATGAAATTGCCAAACTAGGACTTTGACACCATAGGGTAAGGATGTAGGATAGGGTTGTAGGCTTAAAGCTTACAAATAACTTAAAAATAACTCATTAAACAAGTTCTGCAGGGCAACTGGTCTGGGGACACAGAAGCAAGCAAGCCCAGCAGGAACCCTATTTTGAAGGGCTATCTGAACTTTGCACCTGATTAGAAAGGTCCAGCAGTGGCAAGAGTTATGTTAGGCTTTGGGCTATTTGGAGCCCCTCAAAGAAACTGTCTTAACCACTAATGTACTAGAGCTCTACTCTGTGTAGGTATGTGCCAGTACTGGGGCTTGAACTCAAGCCTTCTCGCTCCGGCTTGGCTTTTTTCACTCAAGGCTGGCTTTCTGTCACTTGAGCATGCCTCCATTTTTGGCTTTTTTGCTGGCTAACTAGAGGTAAGAGTCTCTGCCTGGGCTGGTTTCAAGTCAAGATCCTCAGATCTCAGCCTCTTGCTAGCTCTGGCTTTTTAAATGGCCTGAGAGCACACTCATGCAAGAATTCCTTAGAATACTGGTGGCTTGTGCTGCCACTTGTATAATCTTTGGTGAATACTTGCCTGTCCCTTTAAGGTTAAAGGCGGGGCTATTCTTATTTAGCCTATCTCCTCATTCTATTAACCTATCACTGATAAACTTTTATCATGTAACCCAGTACCTTAAATATACAAGATTGCACTGTGAACTGTTGGTTGAAACTAATTCTAGGGAAGATGGAGAAAAAAAAAATAGGCTGCTCATTTCCACTGAAATCTTGGTCCAATTAAATTCAAATCCTGCTCCAGGTTATTCCTGTCAAGGAATTAGTCACAATGAACCAACCCCAAGTGCTCAGGTCACTCTCTTTAGTCCACCTATAGGACTGACCCAGTAAAGGGAGGCTAACTTCAACTGGGGAAGGGAAAAAAGACGCAGTTGAAGTAAGAAAAGTATATTTAGGCCGGGTGCCTGTGGCTCACACCTATAATCCTAGCTACTCAGGAGGCTGAGATCTGAGAATCTCGGTTCAAAGCCGGCCAGGGCAGGAAAGTCTGTGAGACTCATCTCCAATAAACCACTAGAAAACCGTTAAGTGGCTCTGTGGCTCAAGCAGTAGAGCGCTCTCTCACTTTCAGCTGAAGAGCTGAGGGACAGTGCCCAAGCCCAGAGTTCACCGACCAAAATAAAGGAAAAAGTATATTCATTTTAGCATTAAAATCAGAAAAGTGCTGAACGGGTGGAGGAGGGCAGTCTCACGCTGGAGCAACAGGTGTGACAGGAATCACTCTGGAAGGTAGATGTCTCAATTTCATAAGACTAGAATGAAAGATCTCAATTGGCTAAGGAAAATTGATATTTACAAATTATTACACTCCAGTTACCTCCAAACTGGTACCTTTTAAATAAATCACCATGCCAACAATATCCATAATGCTAATACTCCTAATAGTATCACATATTAGTTTTGGAGAGTGTCACGGTCCACTAGCCTATGACCAAGCAATATCCAAAGGACAGGACGCATCAGGGCTAGAAGGCTAAGACTTCAACTGGGTAGCAACAGCCCATGTTTGCTATTTAGATGAATCACTGGCAGCTGGGTAGAGGAATAACTTGGGAAGAATAGGGAATGTAAAAGCAGTTAATCCCACATTAAATATTTTGACCTGTTATAAAACTAACTCAGGATTAAGACTGTTGGAATCCACATTAAAGCATGGTAGCTCAAAAAGCAAACTCTGAGTGCAGGAATCAGTTGTACTAGTCACAAAACAGAACCATTAAGTCTGAGCTTATTTTGCCTCTAAACCAAACATCTCCATTAAAAAAAATTGGGGGGGGGGTAGGAAATGAAGGAATGAAACGGCACTTAGGTTTCCTTAAAAAAGAAAACCATGAAGAAAGTCAGAAGAGAAGCTTGTAAATGTTAGGTTGATTTATAAGCGCTGCTCTGGGCAGTTGCATGGTGTTTACAAGGAAGAGTTATCTAACTTTGAACATACTGTACATGGCGATTAGAAGTCGTCATGGCTAGAGAAAGAAAAGCCACAGCCAGCTGCCGCAGCCAGCAGAAAAACAACCAGAGTATGTAGGGATGGAAATCGAGTGTGTTTATTATAAAAGGAAAAAAAATAACTCCTTAAGAATCTTAACAAAGAAAGAAATATTTTGCACTGAGAGAAAAGACACAGGATACAAAAAAAAAAAATTACAAGTGTTTTAACTCCAGTCCTGTCCCTGACTCCTGGGAAGAGCAGAGTGGAAGGAGGCAGTTGAAGACAATTCTGCAAAAATTAGACTTAGAAAGCCTACACATTTGATTAAAATCTAAACCTGTTTTGCTTTAGAAAATCTTTAATATACCAAAAGGCCTGCTTTAGTGACATGCTAGCCTACCAGAAAAGTAACCCCCAACCCCCACCCCTTGTCAGTAAGTGTTCAAGTTGACCAGCCAACTCATACTTCTAAACCCACATGTGGACAAGTCCATGTGTGCCTTTTAAACCTCTCCACCAGGCTCTCATGATGGCGAATAATGTGCATGTATCCATCATCTCCTGCAGAAGGGTAGGTGGGAAAACTGTGGGTGCTAATGGAGGACTGAGAGCCCCCAAGAACAGCTTCTCCAGAACTACATCCCTCACCCCTATTGCAAAGGAGATCCTCATCTTGAAACCCAACTATTCGTCTCCAGTTTGGCACCCAGTAACCAGGATGATTTTTCTCCTTCAGGAAAAAAACCACACATGTCCACCCACGCATATATAACATTTTTTTGTTTTTACATTTAAATATAAAAATACTACTCTGCTTTGTGTTACCAATGGAGGGCCATGCAATTGAGGGACTTCTTTCAGGGTAGGGATGCAGTCCTCAGTTTCCAGTCTGAGCTTTGTGTTCATGGGAGGGCAGGTGGCCCCCAGCAGGGGACTTACCATAGCAACAGAAGGAGGCATTCCCCCCTCACCCCAGCCCCTCCCTCCTTGCCTAGCTCCCCTTTGTAATACAAAGTCGGTTTTACCTTGAGAAGCAGCTTTCTACCAAGGGGAAATCCTAACCTGATCAGTTAGGCCCTCCCCTTTCATCTACCCTGCAGAGAAAAGTCCTCCCCTCTCCCCCCTCCTTCAGAAACACATCCCCCCTATGCCTACTAGACAAGCATACCTGATGAGATCGGAGCAGTGGCTACCCCTCTCCCCCCACTACCACGTTAGAAAGCTCCAGCGACAGGAAAAATGGGGGGGGGGTGATGGGTGTAAAAGATTAAAAACTTGACCCTTCTACCTTGACCAAAGAAAGCAATATTAATTGAGCATAGGGAATAAAAAGACCTTGATCTTGCACCCTTCAGTTACAGAGGGGATGATCAGGTAACTAAGAGGAGGAGGAGGAGAGGATGAAGAGCTAGGAGGGGCTAGATGGCTGCAGGTCTAGGTGGGTCCTTTTAGTTTTTGTACTGGAAGGGCTCATCGCCAGTTTCGTTGAGAAGACATGTACGGACGATGGCTTCTGTCACTGCGTAAGGATCACAATTGGCAGAAGGGCGACGATCTTCAAAGTAACCCCTCTTCTCCTGGCCGACAGTCCGGGGAATGCGGATGCTGGCGCTGCGGTTGGCCACACCAGCCGAAAAATCGTTGATGTTGGAGGTTTCATGGAAGCCAGTTAGACGACGGGCATTGTCCAGCCCCCCCTTGGGATCATAGGCGCGAATGTGGTACTGGTGACGCTTGCTCAGTCTGTCAATGGCCTCCTCAATGAACCTACAGGAGATACAAGATTAACCCTTGGCCTGGCCTGCAAGGTTGGGAGCAGGTAGGAATCAAAAAATGAAGTTCACTGAAATATATGGCCCAAATAGATACTCGCGGGCAGTGACTTTGCCTTGGTATTTGGGTGCTCCCATGATCATCACTACAACAAAAAGATCGGAACTACTTGACTTTTTCCCATCATAAGCATTAAGCACATCCACTTGTGTCTCACACCTGTAATCCTAGCTCCCTAGGCAAGAGGCTGAGATCTGAGGATCACAGCTGGAAGCCAGTTCAGGTAAAAAAATGTCTGTGTGCCTCTTATCTCCAATTAACCACCCAAAAGCCAGAAGTGGAGAGCTGTGGCACAAGTGATAAGAGTGCTAGCCTTCATCAAAAAAGCTAAGAAATAGGGCCCAGGCCCTGAGTTCAAATCCCAGTACAGTAAAGAAGAAAAGATTATCTAGCTGTACTGGGGCTTGAACTCAGGACCTTGCACTTTCTAAGCAGTTACTCTTACCACTGAAGCCATGCCCCCCCACCACTCCTGGTTTTCTGTTAGTAGTTTTCATTAAAGACTTTCAAGTGTTTGGATCCATTATCAGTGTTCCTAGAGTATTATCCAGTACTTTTCAAATGGGAAGATGACATATCTCCAATACAAAGATTATGAAAGATTGACTGGATTGATCCTGTCTGCTCAATCTTTCTGCCAGGAATAACCCTGTCTGGGCTCAGTAGAAGCTATTTACCTCAAACCGTTCTCCTCCCGCATGGCCTTGGTGCTGAAGTTGGTATGGCAGCCTGCACCATTCCAGTTCCCAGGAATGGGCTTGGGGTCAAACGTTGCTATCACGCCAAAGTCTTCACATACGCGATGCAAGATGAAACGGGCCACCCAGAGATGATCTCCCATGCGGATTCCTTCGCAGGGCCCAATTTGGAATTCCCACTGGCAAGAGTAAGGTGGAGCATTAAAAATAATCAGCAGCTCTGCCTCAACCCAAGCTCCTGAACCTGCTTTCTTCATTCAACCCATTCAAGTTGTAGGTTAATAATAAGTAGGGCAGTGGCAGCCCTTGCTAGCCCAAGTCCCCATTTACCTACCCACCCTGAAGTCAGACAGGAAGAGATAAATCGCGAGCCACTTACCTGGGCAGGCATGACCTCAGCATTTGTCCCAGTAATCTTGATTCCAGCATACAAGCAGGCCCGGTAATGTGCTTCTACAATATCCCTGCCATAGGCTCTGTCAGCTCCCACACCGCAATAATAAGGACCTGGAGTGATATCAAGACAAAAGTGATGAAGAGTCAAGTAATCCAGAAAACCCCAGGCAGAAATCAGAAGGCCCTCACCCTTGCTCTCCTGACACTATCCCTGCTTTCACTACCAAGTAGGGGATGGGACAACTCAGGCGCACATCTTTGCACAGCCTTGGGGGGAGCCAAAGGTTCCCCTCTCAATCCTTTCTCCTCTCTTGGTACATTTAAATCTATCTCTGGGTTTCAGTCATTTTTAGCCAATCTCAGCTCTTTCACTCAGGCATTGCTCCCATCTCTAGAGAAAGGGGTTTGGGCTTCCCTAGCTACTAAGTACTTGGGTGGGGAGAACTCCAAATTAATCTTTATACCTCCAGGGAAGACTTACCTTGAGGCCCAGGGAAGCCGTTGGAAGGCCAACCAAAAGGGTGTCCATCTGTGCCCATGAGAGTGTATTCCTGCTCCATCCCGAACCAGGGGTGCTGGCTGCCCACCATGTCCATTATACGTTTACAGGTGTGTCTCAAGTTGGTCTCTAGAAAGCGAGTTGGCATGCCATCAGGGGTATGTAGGGACACGTATGCTGACTGTGCATGCTGGAGGGAACATGGCCCCTCCCATGGCAACCCAGGGCAAACCTTTGCAGGCCACATCAAGCTGGGAAAACACTCGGAAAGACTTGGCATAATTAAACTCAAAACTAAGTCACATGGAAATGGATACAGGGCAGAGCAAGTGCTCACCTATCAGCATGCTGGCTACTTTCCAAGTACCAGGCTCTTATTCACAAGATAGCTGCTTCTAACTCTCAGCCCTATCCTGTTTTTTCTCAGCACTTACAGCCAAATCTATTTTTTTTTGTAACTGAGAATAATTTGTCCTTTAGGACCCTTACATACCAGTTATATAGTATTGGCTGTTACAAATGAAAAACAATTAAGGGATGAATTCAACTGGAAACAGCTTCCAAGCTAGAAAAGAACTTTGAAAGACAAACCATTCAACTGAATCTTCATAACAACCTGAGGTGGGTATTAGAACTTTTCCTTTTTATAGACTAGAAAACCAAGTTCAGCAGCCAGGCGCTGGTGGCTCATGCCTATAATCCTATCTACTCCGGAGGCTGAGATCTGAGGATTGTGGTGTGAAGCCAGTCCAGGTAGGAAGTCCATGAGACTCATCTCTAATAAACTACTCAAGAAAAAACTGGAAGTGGCGCTGTGGCTCAAGTGGCAAAAGTGCTAGCCGTGAGCACAAAGAATCTGGTTCAAGCCACAGGACTGGTGAGGGCTGGGGAGAAGGGAAAAAGTTCAGCAATGCTATGCTAGTTGACTTGCCCAAATTACAGGGCAAGCAGCAGAGTCAGGAAATCCACAGCTGTCTGCTGACTTCAGATTCCAGGCCCTTCACCAACAATACAGTCTCTTAAAGCAAAGCCATAGAAGAACCAGAGTCCCCTAAGAAACACTGGCAGTGTGGGAAAAACTTCACAGAAGTGAAGTTTTAGAAGGTAACTGCATAGTGGTACATGCCTATAATCCTAGCATTAAGAAGTTGAGGCAGTGCCAGGCACTGGTGGTTCACGCCTGTAATCCTAGCTACTCAGGAGGCTGAGATCTGAGGACAGCGGTTCAAAGCCAGCCCAGGCAAGAAAGATCATGAGACACCTATCTCCAATAAACCACCAAAAAAAAAAAACCGGAAGTGGCGCTGTAGCTCAAGTGGTAGAGAAACTTGCCTTGAGCTGAAGAGCTGAGGGACAGTTCCCAGGCTCAGAGTTCAAGCCCCACGACAACAAAAAAAAGTGGAGGAAGATTTCAAGTTCAAGGACAGCCTGGACTACATAATAAAAACCTTGCCTCAAAAAAAAAAAAGCTGACTATCTGAAAATAAACATGTCTTAGGACAGACAAGTCACAGAAGAAACAGGAACTCAGAAGTGCAGCTACAGCAAAGCTCAAGGAAAACATTTTCAGGGAACCAAGACACTCATTTTAATCAGTGAATAGAAAGACATAAGAGTCAAACAATAGCCAATACTGAATGTGTTTGTTCCCAAATAATCCACACATTAACTCAAATCTTTCAAATGAGTAAGATCAGTTTAGTATTTCCTCCATTTAAAACTCAACAAAATGGGGCTGGGAAGGTGGCTCAGTGGTAGAGCGCTTATCTTGCATGCCTGAGGCCCTGGGTTCCATTCCTCAGCACCACATAAGAAAACAGAAAAAAGCCAGAAGTGGCACTGTGGCTCAAGTGATAGAGCGCTAGCCTTAAGCTGAAGAGCTGAGGGACAGCACCAGGCCCAGAGTTCAGGCTCCACAACCAGATTCCCCACCCCCACCTCAAAAAAAAGCTCAGCAAAATGAATTACAGGGAATAAATTAATCGCCCAGGTTCATTGGCAATAAGAGGTAGATCAAGGACATAATTTCCCTGACTCCAGGATATAGGTTCCTTTTTTTTTTTGGTTGGCCATGGGGCTTTAACTCTGGCCTTGCCACTGTTGCTCAGTTCCTCAGCTCAAGGCTACCACTCTCGTACCTGAGTCACAGCACCACTTCCGGTTTTCTGGTGATTGGAGATAAGAATCTCACAGAAAAAAAAAAAACCCACAGACTTTCCTGCCTGGGCTGGCTTTGAACAATGATCCTCAGATCTCAGGCCCCTTAGTAGCTAGGGATTACAGGTTCTTAAACGTATGCAGGCCTGTGTTACAAAGAACTCTAATTAGTAAAGACAGAAGAATTCAATACCATTTTATGCAACCAGTAAAAAGGGTCCAAGGAAGGACAGGCCCCATAGTCTCTTTTCAAGAAGCTCAGGGTACAGACATTCATAAAAATAAAATTAGTGCTGAGATAATCTAAGCTTCCCAATACTAACTTCAGAATGTTGTCTTCTTCCTTCCACAGAAGGCATGAACTGGTAGGGACAAAAGGAAGTGGTGGTTTCCCAATCCTGTGCATACCTGCAGGCTTGCGATTATACTTGAATACTTCACACAACACCAGCTTGTTGGGGTCCTTGCGAAAGGGGTCCCGAAACATGGCAGCAGGGAGAAGATACATGTCACTGTTGGAGCCTTCAGACTGGTAAGTACTGGAACCATCAAAGTTCCACTCAGGTAACTCTGGAGAAAAAGAAGGAAAAAAAATTAAAAACATACAGAAACTTTCAAGGCAGGAATACAGCCAAGCAAGCCCTTATCTCCCTTTCTGTTTACTTATTTTTTGTGTGTGAGCTAGTACTGGGGTTTGAACTCAGGGCCTCAGGCTCTTGCTTGACTTTGCTTGCTGCTCAAGACTGGTACTCTATCACTTGTTGAGCCACAGCTCTATTTCTGGCTTTTTGCAAGGACTTTTCTACCAGAGCTGACTTCAAACTGCGATCCTCAGATTTCAGTCTCCCGAGTACCTAGGATTACAGAGGAAGCAGCCAGATCCTTTCTATTTCTGAAGATCTGTTGTCTTTCCCAGAAGGGTGTGAAGGCCCCAGCATTATATAAACCTATACACCTTACAGCTCTCCCAGAGTTCCAAATAAGACCATTGTATCACTTCCTTGTAAGAAACACCTAAGGGCAGACATTGGTGACCTCTTAAAATAACTTCACTGGGAGGGGGAGGATTCTGCTTCTCTCACTAAGCCAAATCATTGCTTCCTTCTCTCACTCGCTGTCCTCTATGCCTGTTTACTGACTGTTTTAGTTCAAGCTATGTCCTTTTAGATAAAATAACAGATGCATCCATACCACTTATTCACTTTCCCCACTGTTTTAAGGGGCAGTTCCTTTGTTTCTCCTGTGGACTATGAGTTCTCAGAGGCCAGACTCCTACGATGTATACTCATAGTCCAATCTGCCACATAAGCACACAAGATATATGCTCTACATCACTTATTCAAATATGAACACTGTAGAAAGGGCAAGCTCTTCTAAAGTTGGTAAGAGGTGACAGTCTTCCTCCTTGCCCCTCCCCAAAAAGGGGGATGCCTATGGTTCATTCTAGACCGAAAATTGAAGGACTTGATGCTAATATAATAGTTCTGGAAGTATGAGACCAGAGGATTTGAAAATTTCTAAAAGCCCATGGATAGGCTCCATGCTAATTTGTTTAGATTATTAAAATGAGCATTATCAATCAAAAAAAATTTCTAAAAAGTCTTAACTAAGGACATGGCTTAAATGGAAAACCACTTGCCTAGCAAATGAACTTTTGAGGTTAAGCCCCAGTACTGTTAAAATAAAATTAAAAAAATAGCTGGACACTGGTGGCTCACTCCTGTAATCCTAGCTACTCAGGAGGCTGAGATCTGTGGATCCAAAATTCAAAGCCAGCCTGGGCAGGAACATGCGTGAAACTCTGATCTCTAATTAATCACCAGAAAACTGGAAGTGGTTCTGTGGCTCAAGTTAGAGTGCTAGCCTTGAGCTGAAGAGCTCAGGGACAGTGCCCAGGCCCAGAGCAAGACCCACGACCAACAAAAAGAATAAAATAAAAAATTAGTAGATAGCAGTCAGGTTTCAAACTGGGCTCCTGGGGATATCTTAGAGGTAGCTAAGTGGGGATGAGCAAGTCAGCAAGGACTCTACTTCCATACACTCCACTATCCAGATTCAGTGTTCTTTAATATATTTGGCATATGAACAAGTCTCTTATTTAAATCAAAGGTTCCATTGTTACTCTACTCTGAGGCTGAGCAAGAGCTTAGTGTTGACTGAAGTCAGAAAAGCCCTGCCTTAGAAAAGCTTTGCAAACAGAACAAAGGTCAAATCCAGTGGCTGTGTTGGTCTAAGGCTGCTGACCACCTGAGGCTACTTGATACCCCCTCCCCCACCCCCATTCTTCCCAATCGCTTCACCCAATCTCACCTTCTACACACTTGGGCTCACAGTCCAGGGTTCGAGTCTTGCAGCGTAGCCCTTCTCCAGTACCATCAATCCAGATATACATGGCTTGGACTTTTTCGCCCTGAGGCAGGGACATGTACGACTGCTTAATGCCTTTGTTCAAATGAGAACTTGCTGAGGTGGCCATGATGGAAGATGCTCTAGAAAGAGAAAAGTAACTATCAACACCCACTCCAAATAATCTCTGCAGGAATGTCCTAATTCTGGAGGAAGAGAGGGTGGGGAATGGAGAAGCACTCTAGCAATCCCAGATACTCAGGGAGGGACCCAGGAGGTTAAATAGAATGCAAAGATAGCCTGGAGCAGTTACTGAGACCTTATCTAAATGGACTGGTGGTATGGCCTAAATGGTAGAGCAACTAAGAGACCCTGGATATATCCAAAGGTGCAATTATTCCCTCTATTTTCAGGGGATTTAGAGTTTTTTTTAGTAAATAAAGATCTACTTAGTCCCTCTAGTTTTATGTTACACAAAGGATATTTTTTAAAAAATTATAAACCAGTAGGAGACAGGTGCCTATAATCCTAACTACACAGGAGGCTGAGATCTGAGGATGGGGGTTCAAAGCTAGTTTGGGCAGGAAAGTCTGTGAGACTCTTATCTCCAATAAACCGGAAGTGGAGCTGTGGCTCAAGTGGTAGAGCGCTATAGCCTTGAGCTGAAGAGCTGAGGGTCAGTACCCAGACCCAGAGTTCAAGCACCATGACTGACCACCCCCCCCCTCCGCCCCCAACAAAAAAACTAGTATGAGGGAATGAAGACATGGCTGTGGTTTCTGTTCAGAGTCTTTCTCCTTTAGCCCTTGGACCCTAGCTGATCTTAATGGACACTCCTTCCTCCTCCCCACCTTAAGCATTTCCATTGAGAATTAAAATAGGGAGTTAACTAAAAGATTTAATAAAGACTGGAGGCTACCTGAAAGAAAAGTCCTGCAGTATTATTATCACCAAGATGACAAAAATAGCCCACACAAGTCAGACTTCAAGACGGTATGATGTAAAGTTCTCACCTCCAAAGACAGACTTAGGGTGAAAATAACCATCTCTGGACATGGCAGTTTAGAAAAGCTTCTCAAGTAGGAAATTCCCACTTTTAATAATTAAAAAAAAAAATCCTGGGATTTCGAAAGCTTGGAGTCATGCTATAAAAGCCACAGCCACAAAACCTCTGGAAGAAGAGACTGAGGCCACAAAACCAGCCTCACTCAACACAAGAGGAAACGCACCCCGCCCCCCCCCTCCTTCGCCCAGGGTGGCTGTAAAGGGAACATATTGTTCTCCTCCAATGACTTGGGCAACTTTCTGAAGTACAGTGGCAAAGTTTCTATGGGCAACCGTCCATGTTTGCCCAGCTGAAAACAACTGCTTCTCCTCCAACAGCCTCACCCTTCCCCTGGGGAGCAGTTGTTAGAGAACCAACCCCTGCCGGTACCTACAGCATTCTAGAGACCTAGTGTCAAAATCCCTGAACCTTTTGGGGTGCTCCTAGACTACAAGCCGGGTCAGCCTTTCTCTTCCAACCTGTTACACCTCCCACGTCCAAGTCACACTTTCAACACCTCCAGCTGGATGCCAGCAGCCTAATTCTCGATCCACAAGGGGCCACCCGGCGCCAAGTTCACGTGGGGTGCAACGCGGCTGCCAGAGCCCGGGTCCTGTCTCCCTGACAGTTCACTCACCCCAGCGGCAGTTGGTTTAAGGTACTGGGGTTACTGTCTCTAGCCCTTCTCTTTTTACAGCCGTGATCGTCCTCGACCTCTCGCCTTCGGAGTTTGGGCGAGGGTGATGATGGAGTGGGGGACCCGGAGCGTTCCTGCCGAGACACGCCAGGCCCAAAGCCTTTACACCCAAGCCACGATTTTTCTCCCGGGTTCACAGAGTAGGTGAGGAAGCCGAGGTAGTTGGGAGACTCCGACGATCGCGACCCCAGGTCTTCATCTTCACATCTCCGCCCGGCTCTGTGGCTGGGGGAGGTTCCCCGCCTCCCGGCCCCGGGGGAGCTAGGATAATCCACTTTGAGAGCAACCCCTTCCCACGGACAGGTCCTAAAAGTTGTCGCTCGCCCCTGGGGCCGGCGGTGACTTCAGGGTCTCCTCCACAGGGCCATGCCCGGGAAGGCGGAGGCCGGCGGGGAAAGCGGGGGGGTCCGCGGGAGAGTCCGCGCGCCGCTGCGACCTCTGCCTGGCCAGGTCTCTCCACTGCGCCGCCCGCGGGCCGCGCCGCGGCCCCAGCTCCCCTCCATTGTTCCGTCACACGGGCGGCGCTCCGGGACCCCCCGTGGCAGGGCCCCCGGGATCCCCCGGTCGCCCCCGACTCCCGGCTAAACCGCGCCGCCCGGGGGGAGGGGGAAACCCAGCGCTCGGCGTGCGCTCGGGCCGGGGACCACACGGCCACCGGGTGCACACGGCGCCCGGGCCACCCCAGGGCGCCCGTTTCCGGGGGGCGGTGCCTCGGGCCGCAAAAGTAGCCGAGGAAGATCAAAACAACCCGCCCTCCCCACCGCTGCCCTTCCCCTGAGCTCGGCCCCGGGACCGCCCTGCCTTCACCAACCGGGCAGAACCCGAGATCCGAAGCCCGCGGGCCGGGCCTCGAGGCCCGGAGATGGGAGGTCGGGGACAGAACGAAAGCAGCACCCGAGGGGGGGGCACCACGATCCGGGGTTGGCGCCCATCAGCCGGGCACCCCTGGTGGGGCCTGGCGCTTACCCGGGCGGCGAGCTGGCGGGATGGTGGGCGGACAGGCCGCGATAGCGAGGCGGATGGCGGAGAGGAGGTGGCGGTGCCGCTCACAGGCCCGGCGCGGGTCTCATTCTCGGCTCTGCGGGTTGCCGGCTGCCGCACCTTTTTATCCAAGGTCCCGGGCCGTCCTCGGCGCTCTGATTGGCTCGTCGCTGCCCGGAGCCCGAGCTCATTAGCTGATACGCCTCGGGGTCCCGCGGCCATTGGGCGAGGAGCCTTGAGGACTCCGCCCTTCCGAGAGAGCGAGTCTGGGAAGAAAGAAAGAGAAAGGGGGGCGGGGTGGGGGGGAAGCGGAGCGGGAGGAGGGGACGGAATGGTGGTTGGAGCCGGCTGCGCGCACGGGGACGAGGCCCGGCCGGGGGAGGAAGTCACCGCCATCGGCCCGCCCGGGAGCCCCACGGACCCCCCACCAGCCTCCCACACAACCCCCGCAGCCACGCGGGCATCTTTGCCCCTGCTGCCTTTGCTGTGCACAGCTGTGCGGGGAGAGCTCTCGGTGTAAATCCAGCACCGCAGGACTGACTTTTGCCCTTTGTTTGAGAAAGCCTTGAGACACACAATTGGCCACTCGCTCTTCTTCAGCGTGATGGGGATTGCGGGGTGCAGGAACTCAGGGGAGCCCTAGGAAAGGCTGGAGGGGGATGTGGTTCCCGGGGGGAGGGGGGAGGCCTGGAAACGCCCCACCTCCCCAGGACTTCCACAGTACCCTGTGAAGTTACCTATTTAATCGAATTCCTGCATGACTATAATTCCACCGGGCAGAGCTCTAAGCCCAAAGTTTCCTCATCAGCAAAAGGAAGCCGTTCAAAGGAGCAGATTTGACATTGCTCTGTGCACAGGGCCCTAGTGCAGCTGAAGGGAGAAGCAGCGTGTGCCTTTGGAACTCCAGAGTTCAACACAAAGTTTAGGGACCCTTGAGAAATGCTCCCTGAGTGTGCTTCCCAAGTACTTCATTATGACTGGAAAAGTGAGAGTAAGTAACTCTCCCCCCGACTCAGCCTGGCAGTGATGGTGCACCCACAAAGGTACATGGGAACGCTACCTTGAAATAAACCCTTGAGATCATGCTCGAATTTCGTGTTTGGCTCTCCCGGCAGTTTCTTAAGCATTCCACTTTTAGCACCTGAAGTCCGCCTGAGGGTGTTTGGCTTTTTTAAAATTTTATTTATTTTTTAATGTCTTTCAGCAACTCGAATGTTTGAGAGTGAGATTTTCTGTTAAAAAGACCAAGAAACCATGTTTCCAGTGCCCTTGGAAGGGGAAAGGAAGAAGTTTGTTCTTCTGGTTATGTTCTGTACCACAAATATGAAAAAGAAATGTTGTCTGTGACCACACACACACACAACGTGGCTTCTTTGGTCAACAGCCGTTCCCCTAAAGTGTGGTTAACACTCTGGCACTTCCAAATGCCACGCCGCATTCATCTCCAAACAGGCTTTTGGTGTGCTCTGGACTGGGAAAGGCACCTTGAAATTTCCATTTTAGATTTCAGGGGAGCACACATGTTGAAAAGCATTATGAAATATAAATTCAACTTCAGGCTCTTTCTCTTCCTGTAGTTTTGGTGTTAGACAAGTCAGTTAGCCAAACAAGACCTCTGTTTCCTTGCCTACTAGGAATAATGGTAACTGTATTATAGATTACAGGGATTGATTTGGTAGCTTATGCAGCAGAAATTAGGATAAGATCTAGAACAAAGTAAGTGCTTTGAAAACAGTGATGATTATCATTTGATAGGCTAGGATTATCTGAACAGATTGAATCATTAATTTCCCCTTGGTCACTCCTTCCTTAGAACTTTCTGACAGCATAGCACCCCCATTGTAACTTTAATGAAAGCTAACATAGGTTCAGTAACAAAGTCCTTATTGTGTCACTCTGTTTCTGTGAAGTCTTCAGTTTAGATGGCTAGTGAAGGGGGCAGAGAAGTCAATGGTGATTTTCTTGTTTTAAATAACATTGAGTTCCAAATGTGAAACACTCCAGGATCAACCAAAAGCTTTCTCTTGTACTCATGGACATCAGCACTGGTGGAGGGAATGTCAAACATAACAGAACATTTAATAAAGAACAAATGCAGTGTTCAAAATTTATATCACTTTTGCCTTGTGATTGCAAGATTCCTGGCCATATTCTTTTTCCTAGATATGTTCCCCTCCTTAGCCGGTTTTTCATCCTGTGTCCCCCCCGTTGTGTCCAGGGTGAGTGTTCAGTAAACATTTATTGACCGCACAGAAATGACAGCGGCATCATCAAGAGAACGTGTGCTTTGAGGTGTGTTTCCAAGAAGGGAAATACTTTGATCCTTTCTGTTCTGTTAGGGATAGAGAGATGTGACCACTGACTCTTCTACGAGTCAACAAGAGACTTTGCCACCTTGATCAAATCCATACTTAGTTAAAGTAGCCAAATTAGAATCCAGACAACTGCAAGGAATGACCAGGGAAGTTAAAGAGTGTGCCCTAGACCAAAAAAAAAAAAAAAAAAAGCAGAAGAAAGTCCTTTAATTGGTTCACCCCCAGAAAATCAGGCTGTACTTTTAGAGAAGTTAAAAGTAGAACTGACTATTTTGTCCACTTGTACTTTGCTGTGTCTGCTCCCCTTTGTTATTCATCCCCCTCATCTCTAAATTGTCTATGGCCTCATGGTCTAACCCCTCCAGAAAAAGAGCATTCAGAGGCTTTGTAGTCTTGGTACATATGCGTAGGGGACTTGCTGGCATGTCCTTTGAACTCAGGGTTCTTTCTCTTTGAGTGGAGTTGCTCTGTCCCAGGGGTGGGTGGAGTGGGAGGGCAAGAAGACAGGGAAAGGGTTTGTTCTCAATCTGCAAGTAGCCCAGGACTTATCACATCGCTTTCATGTCCATGAATGAAGGCCTCACCTTGGTTGGGCTTTCTCTGTGAGTTCTCCACATATCTTCTTTTTCTCTCTTTCCAAAAGACTCATTCTTGAGTCCTTGAACCATCCACCTTCAACCATAACGTGCTATTTATTTGTTTTCGTATGTTTAAGTAGTTGTACAAAGAGGTTTCAGCTCACCCTGTCAATTGATAAGGACAATGTGGGTTTTTTGGTTACGAATTTACTATTATTATAAAGGTGATGTACAGAGGGGTTGCTGTTTCAGGTTATGAGTGCGTTGTTGTTATTGTTTTGTGCCAGTCCTGGGCTTTGAACTCTGGGCATAGGTGTTGTTTCTAAGGTCCTTTTGCTCAAGGCTAGCACTCTACCACTTGAGCTACCGCACAACTTCCAGGTTTTCTGTGATCAATTGGAGATAAGAGTCTCTTTATCTGCCTGGGCTGGCTTTGAACTACAGTCCTCAGATCTCAATTTCCTGAGCAGCTAGGATTACAGGCGTGAGCCACCAGCACCAGGCTGTTTGTTTGTTTTTAAATAAACCAAGATCAATTTCATTCAAAAGAATAGGCCAAGCCAAGTGTTGTCGGCCTATAATCCTAGCTTCTCTAGAGGATGAGATCTGGCTACCATTTCCAAAATATTTAAATTTCTGCCATTCCCACTGAGAAAAGTGGCTCAGAGTTCAGGGACCAGATGGGAAATTCTACAACGAGGCTTACCCATTGACTTCTTTGTAAATAACTAGCTTATCAGAAAATTAAAGTTGTATAGCCTTTTCTTTGAAGACATCTTTGGAGGAGCTGAGAATGTAGGTACTTGTTAGCATGTTCCGGTACCTGGGCTCAATCCTCTGCACCAAAAGACAGCAGCAACAAACATTTCCAAAGTGAAGGAGTCTTTCTCTTTCTTTCTTTTTTCTGCCAGTTCTGGGCACTATCCCTGAGCTTCTTTTTTTGTGTAAGGTACTACTACTTGAGCCACAGTGCCACTCCCAGCCTTTTTTGTTTCTGTGGCACTGAGGAATCCCGGCTTCATGCATGATAGGCAAGCACTCTACCACCACCAAGCCACATTCCCAGCCCCGCCCCCCTTTTTGACATATAGTAATCTATCCCTAATCCCAGATTCTCTGGGATTTTCATAGCTTTTGTTCTCTAGATTGATTGGAACACTATTGAAGTTTAAAAGCCTAGAAAATTTTAACACTCTGATTCTAAAATATAGAAATAAAAAATACCCAAATTTATCTAGATTAGAATGTGTACTTCCCCCCAAAGCTCAGCCGCATTCAAGTTTTTTTTTTCCTCCCTTACCCCTAACCCCACTAGTTGGTTTGAACCCCTGTTGATTCCATATTCTTCTGCCAAATTTTAACAGGAAACAAACAGCCCTAGGGTATGTTTTCTGGATGCTTGGGCAATATTTAGCCTGTTTCTGTACTTTTCCTGCCCTTCTATCTCCTCCCCCCCCCCCCACCTTTTTAAACGGTTCTCTGGAGACTTGTTTACCAGGATTGAGTAGAGGTTTGGACAAGTTCATGGGAGCATGGTGCCCTCTGGTGGAGCTTTGTGAAATCACAAACGTTTTCCCCCAGAATGTGAGTGGGCCTTCCTGGAGAATGCCTTTCTGTTACATCGAATACATAATAATACAAAAGCCCTTTCCCTTCTTCCCTTCCTCTCTCACTTCATTTAAGACTCACGTCCTTCTCCACTGCCATTAAGAAGTCACTATGGGGGGCTGGGAAGGTGGCTCAGTGGTAGAGTGTTTGCCTCCTAAGTGTAAGTCCTTGGTTTGATTCCTCAGCACCACATAAGAAAAAGCCAGAAGTGGCGCTGTGGCTCAAGTGGTAGAGCGCTAACCTTGAGCTGAAGAGCTGAGGGACAGTGCCCAGGCCCAGAGTTCAAGCCCCAAGACCGACAAAAAAAAAGTCACTATGGTGCAGAAACAGGCTTGAGTCAGACTCACCTACACAAAATACTGCCTTCTCTCGCCTCGAGCCAAGGATCTTCTGGAGCCTCAGTCTTATAGAAATGAATTTGACTACTATAAAGACCAACAAAGAGCAAACAATTTGGAATTGGGTTGAAGGGTTTTACTACCCCTCCCACCCCAAGAATGAGGAAGAGCTGGGGTCATTACTAAGGAGATAGATGACAAGATTTAGAATCGTTGTTGGCAACGTCCAGAGCTCCTCAGACTTCCCAGCCTGCTCTGCAGCACATTTAAGAGTAGGGGGAATATGGTTTTAGTAAGCTTCATTTGTGCCACATAGTTGGAATGTACATAAGAAATTACGTAGCATGATTATGACAAAGTCTTTACCCTTTAGGCACCTACGCATTCATTGGTGAGGAAGAACTACCCTAAGGAAAATGATTTCTTATTTATTTATTTTTTGGGGTCCGGTTGTGGGGCCTGAACTCTGGGCTTGGGCACTGTCCCTCAGCTCTTCAGCTCAAGGCTACCACTCTACCTCTTGAGCCACAGCACCACTTCTGGCTTTTTTCTTTTTGCTTATGTGGTGCTGAGGAATCGAACCCAGGGCCTCAGGCAGGGCCTCAGGCATGCAAGGCACGCGCTCTACCACTGAGCCATCTTCCCAGCCCCAAGGAAAGTGATTTCTAACACAGAACAAAGCCAAGTGAAATGGCTGTACAGAAGAAAAACAACAATAACAAGGTAGATTTAGTATAAGTGCCAGAGAGCTGTAGAGCAAAGCTGTCATTTGGAGTTCTTGGAGAAGGCCGCCTTGGGGTAGGGTGGAGGTGAGTTTCATTCTGGGTGGAAATGGGATTGTCAGATGGCTTTCTATGAAGTGCAAGGGAGGAAATTTGCAAAACTCCAAGGACAGAATTTAATAAGTTACAAGTATAACCGTTATTTCGTAATGGTGAAGTAAAGAGCTTTAGCTACAGTGAAAGAAATAAATGTAAAGTTGGAGGGGAAAATCCCAAGTTTAAATCCTATAGAAACTTGAATTATATAACCTGTGTGTGTACGTGTTCACGTGCACATGCACACATGGACGTTATTACTAGAGCATGAACTCAGAGCCTCATGCTCTCACTTGGATTTTTTCTGCTCAGAGGTAGCACTCCGCCTCTTAAGCCACTGCTCCACTGACATCTCTTTGGTGGTTAATGGGAGACAAGGGTCTCACTGACTTTTCTGCCCAGGCTAGCTTTGAACATAGTCCTCAGATTTCAGCCTCTGGGTAGCTAGAATTGTAGGCATGAGCCATCAGTACATAGCAAAACTCATTATTTTCTTCAGGTCACTATATGTAAAATGTGAAAGAAAGCCACACCTTAAAAGTTGGGAATGGGAAAGGGAAAGTAAATAGATTGATTATATACTGTTACACCACCTCCATGTGGCAGCACCATTTTGATAAACAGAGTATCCCTAAGATCAGGATGAGATTTGAATGAGTCCTGTTTGTTGTTGTTGTTGTTGGTTGTAGGGGTTGAATTCTGGGCCTGGACTCTTTCCCACAGCTCTTCAGCTCAAGGTGAAGACTCTACCACTTGAGCCACAGCACCACTTCTGGTTTTCTGATGGTTTATTGGAGATAAGAGTCTCAGGGACTTTCCTGCCCAGGCTGGCTTTGAACCTCGATCCTCAGATCTCAGCCTCCTGAGTAGCTAGGATTACAGGCATGAGCCACCAGTCCTGACACAAGTCCTATTTTGAGCTATGAGAATTTATTCTCTCAAGTAAAGGCACTCTCTGCTGGCTGGAGAAAGAGCCATAACCTTGTGACTGCTAGACTTTCTCAGACTTCCTGCCATTCTGTTGCCTCCTCTTCCTCCTCAGCATTGTTTGAACACGAATCTATTCTCCTGGCCTTCTTCACTCCAGTTCTCTTTTCCGGCCTCGTTCTCACCTCCTCTGCAGGGAGGGGAAGCACACCAGTAGATCTTGGGTCATTATCTTCTCTGAGGAACAACAAAGGTGTAAAACAAGCAGCTGAGAAAAACTTCATAGGATGATGGGTGGAGTAGGCTCTGTCTCAGGGTAAGCTCTTTTGGTGTGTGTATGGTGTGTGTGTGTGTGTGTGTGTGTGTGTGTGTGTGTGTGTGTGTGTGTGTGTGTGTGTTATAACGAAGTATTCTGTGTGTGTGGTTGTTATTGTTGTTGTTGTGGGGCTTGAACTCAGGGCCTGGGCACTTTCTCTGAGCTTTTCAGTTCAATGCTAGTGCTCTACTACTTTGAGCCACAGCGCCACTTCTAGTTTTCTGGTGGTTAATTAGAGACAAGAGTCTTCTGGACTTCCCAGCTTGGGTTGGCTTCCTCAGATCTCAGCCTCCTAAGTAGCTAGGGTTACAGGTGTGAGCCACCAGCGCCCAGCTCTCAGGGTGAGCTTTTGGAAAGGAGAGAAGGGAAGCTGGGTCTTCTCTCTGGCTGCACTACTTCCTGCATTAGCCTACAGAAGAGTTCTGGAGTGCTCTTATGATATGGCGCTTCTTTGGACCCTGTCATCTTCAAACTGGGACTGTAATGATAATGCCAAAAAGAAAAGAAGGCGGCCAGGTGCCCATGGCTCACGCCTGTAATCCTAGCTACTCAGGAGGCTGAGATCTGAGGGTCATGGTTCAAAGCCAACCCAGGCAGGAAAGTCCCTGAGACTCTTGTCTCCAATAAACCACCAGAAAAACCAGAAGTGGTACTGTGGCTCAAGTGATAGAACCCTCGCCTTAAGCTGAAGAGCTTAGGGACAGCGCCCAGGCACAGAGTTCAAGCCCCACAATTAACACAGGAGGAGGAGGAGGAGGAGGAAGGAGGAGGAGGTGCAGCGGCAGCAGCAGCACCAAGATGAGCAGAGAATGAACTTGTAGCTCCATCCCTGATGAGCCCTGTGTTAGGTTTTTATTATTTATTTATTTTTTGGGGTCTGGTCATGGGGCCTGAACTCTGGGCCTGGGCGGTGTCCCTCAGCTCTTCAGCTCAAGGCTAGCGCTCTACCACTTGAGCCACAGCCCCACTTCTGGCTTTTTTTTTTTTTTTCTGCTTATGTGGTGCTGAGGAATTGATCCCAGGGCCTCATGCATGCAAGGCAAGTGCTCTACCACTGAGCCACTATCCCAGCCCTGTGTTAGGTTTTTTAAAGAGAGGTTGCTGAGTAAGAACCACACCACGAACGTGGTATTCAAGTAATAGGCAGGTTTATTCATCGCTCTGGCTGGCACCAGGCCATGTTGGCTGGGAAAGAGACCTGGGGAAAAAGAGCATCTGGCCCTGGGCTAGGCCTTATCTAGGGTAGTGGCAGGGAAAGGTGTGGCCACATCGAATCCAGATGTGACCTCAGCAGATGCAGATGTGACCTCTTCCAGGTGTGCCAGTTGCCTAGGTAACTCAGGTACTGGGCAGAGACTTTGCTGCGAGGAGAGCGGAGTCTGCTCGCCAACCAGGAGCGGAACTTACACCTGAATGAGGGATGCCAGCAGCAGCAGCAGGAGGGAGTAGCATCCTAGGACCACACGCTTCTGGGGCAGTACATTCTTGCTGATGACATCTACAAAGCCAATGAGAGTGAGGAGCGTGAACATGGAGAACTGTTGCCATTGTTATTGTTGTTGGGTTTGTTTGTTTCTGGTCCTTAAACTCTGGCTCTGTCCCTGAGCTTCTTTGTGCTCAATGCTAGTTTTCTACCACTTGAGCCATAGCACACTTCTGGCTTTTTTTCTGAGTAGTTTATTGGAGATAAGAGTCTCAGGGACTTTCTTGCCCAGGCTGACTTCAGATCACGTTCCTCAGATCTCAGTCTCCTGAGTAGCTAGGATTACAGATGTGAGTCACAGGTGCCTGGCAGTGCTACCATTGTTTAGGGTATAGAAACATTGGTGGCTGTTCATCCAGGGGAGATTTCCCATAGCCTGGCCCATCTTTCCTTATATATGGGAAGGCCTGAAGGGTACAGGAGGAAGCCACTGAATATCATGACTTTAGAAACCACTGTTGCCTGATACAGTCCATATAAGGCCAGAAACAGGCCAGGGTATACCTGACCAATAAAGGTTGCCATTGATCTATTGAAGTAGAGAAGCACAAAACTCAGTCACAGCTACAAGTGGGCTTTGGAAAGAATCACTTCCCATCTAATTTTATCACTCTCCCCACCCACTGCTCCCCCACAGAGAGGAAACATTTCTTGAGACAAACCTACACATTTGCAGAAGATGGCTTCATTGTTCTATTCCATTCCGGAGCATTGGGAAGTACACACGCTTTTCCAAGGCTTCCTTTCTACAGCCCCCAAAACATGCTAGTCATCCTTGTTTCTGTCTCCTACAGACCTTCCCTGTCCTTTGCAGTACTTACTCAGAGAAGGAAGAGAAGGAAATGGAGTTGGAGTTGGGGGTCATTATTATATCCAAAGAAAAGCTGAGTACTCATACAGATTCCTGAGTATCCTTAGAACTTCTCAGGCAAAATGCTGGTCTAACTGTGAAGTCAAATGTCTTCTGTATGCTGATCTACACACATTTGGACATAGGACTATATAATGCATACTTAGCATCGATCTGACTTTTTTATTTTGTGTTAGACACATCTTGATTAGGACCACGAAAGGGCCTTTTACCTCCTCTCTACCTCCCAAATTCCTCCAATAGCCAACACCATCATTTTGCCATCTTTCCTGGCTTCTAGATGAATCTTCAAAGTCATCTTTTGAAATTGATTTAAGGGTTGTGGTAGGTTTGCAGGGTACTGGCAGTACTAAGCTTGAACCATGTTTCTCACAAATCCCTTCTCTATGTGGCTACAAGCTAAGGTTGGCCACAAATGATTTTTTTTTTCAGTCCTTGGTCTTGAACTCAGGTCCTGGGCATTTCCTTGAGTTTCTTTATGCTCAAGGCTAGTGCTCTGTCACTTGAGCCATAGCACCACTTCTGGCTTTTTCTGAGTAGTTTATTGGAGATTAGAATCTCATACACTTTTCTGCCCAGGCTGGCTTCGAACCACGATTCCCAGATGTCAGCTTCCTGAGTATCTGGGATTACAGGCGTGAGCCACCGACATCCAGCCACAGTGAAATTTTATATATATATATATACACACACATATATATAATATAACATATATATGATATCGAAAAGATACTGTACAGAGGGGTTACAGTTACATGAGTAAGGTAATGAGTCCATTTCCTATCAAGCATTGTTACCCACTCCTTTGCTTTTCCCCTACCATCCCTTTCCTCTTCACCTCCCCATCTCATCCTCCCTCCCAAAGTTGTAAAGTTATTTTTAACATAGTGTCTTGACAAGTGAAATTTTTATGAGAGTCTAAAGGTAGAAGTGAAGAGCAATCTAAGTACCTTCTGAAGGTACTTAGCTCTTAATTTCTATTAGTGATCAGCCAGCTTGCATCCAGATGTGCACAGCCATCAGCCTCTAGCATCCCCCAGTTTTTCTTATTATGAAGATGACCAGATATTTTTGAAGTTTTCCCATCATTGAAGTATATGGTGGTAAGAAACAGGTGGTAGACATGTGGTAGCCAGGCGCTGGTGGCTCACACCTGTAATCCTAGCTACTCAAGAGGCTGAGATCTGGGCTGGGAAGGTGGCTGGGTGGTAGAGTGTTTGCCTTGCATGCATGAGGTCCTGGGTTCGATTCCTCAGCACCACATAAGTAGAAAAAGCCAGAAATGGCACTGTGCTCAAGTGGTAGAGCACTCACCTTAAGCTGAAGAGCACAAGGACAGTGCCCAGGCCCAGAGTTCAAGCCCAATGGCTGACAAAAAAATAAAAGAGAGAGGGAAAAAGAGGGAGAAAGGGAGGGAGAGATAAGGAGAAAGGGGGAGAAAGAGAGAGAGAGAGAGAGGGTGAGTGGAGAGAGAGGGAGATCGTCATGGGTCCTAGTTTGTCTTGGTAGGTTTCAGTTTGTCCTTGCTCTTCACGGTTCACAGTTTCATGACATAATTTCCTCCTTCCCACTGAACTGTTGACCTGAAATAGCTCCAGGACCACCCCATAGCTGGGAGGTAGCAGGCTTTCATAGACTCCCATCGGATCCCATCTGCAAAAGCCTGATTTTTATCAGAAATCCATATTCCAGGTTACTTTTTCTATATTCCTCTGTTTCTATGATCCATCCTTAATGCAAGAAATTAGGTTAAATATAGTTACCACTGAGAGCAGTAATCTTAGTGAGATGATATTGGTCTTTTTCTTTTTTTTTCTTTTCTTTTTTTCTCCCCTTCTTTCCTTCCTTCCTTCCTTTCCAGTACTGGGCCTTGCATTCTCCTTTAGCTCAACTGCTCAAGGTTGATACCCTACCACTTACTTGAGCCACAACTTTATTTCCGGCTCTTGAGTAGTTTATTGGAGGTAAGACTCTCACAGACTTTTCTTCCTAAACTGCCTCCCAACCAACCAGGATCCTCAGATCTCAGCCCTGAGTATCTAGGATTACAGGCAAGAGACACCAGCACCCAGGTCACATGAATGTAAATGCTTTTAATACACCAAACCTATAGAACACTAGAGCAAGCCACAAAATACCCTACAGGCAATCTTTGTCTGCTCTTAGGATTTCCTGACTTTCAGCTGTTGTCCACCCAGTTGGAAGAGAATCATATGGTGTGTTCCTAGCCATGCTATGGAATATGATTGTTTGGGCACCATCATAAATTTGTAGGGAAAACCATCAAAAGTCAGAACTTTCTCTCTCTCTCTCACTCTCTCACTCTCTCTTTCTCTCTTTCTTTCTTTCTCTCTCTCATCAGTCATGGAGCTTGAACTCTGGGGCTGAACACTGTTCCTCAGCGCTTCAGCTCAAGGCGAGCACTCTACCACTTGAGCCACAGCACCACTTCTAGTTTTCTGGTGGTTTATTGGAGATAAGAGTTTCATGGGTTTCCTGACCGGGTTGACTTTGAACTTCGATCCTCAGATCTCAGCCTCCTGAGTAGCTAGGATTACAGGCATGAGCCACCAGAGCCCGCTAGAACTTTATCTCAAGTTAGCTTATTGCCAAGAGAGTTAAACATCTCCCTTTATCCTTAAGAACTCCAAATTTCAGATTGCTTCTGGCTACTGAGAAATTAGATAAAGTTCAGGAATTGTGCTCAAACACAATTTGGAAAAAACAATATTCCATTTTGCTTTCTAGAAGACTCTACTTTGTGTATTTAAATTTAGGTGTTTTTAGTGTATAGTCAGTGATAACAAATCAGGGAAACCACCTAAGCCAAAGGAACATTAAAAAAAAAACCAACAACAGAATACCTGTGATCCAATCCCTGGCAATGGCCACTACCTGACACAGGTTTACAAAGGTTATAAGGAAGTAGAAAACATATTTATTGGAAATCTGAATTTGAATTTTATAGTTCCAGTTCTCTCCTGATTTGCTAAATGGCATACCCTTTCCTAAAATTATAAATGTGGTAGACTTAATTTCCTAATGTGAAAATGAGGAGGCATGGACAAATTTGTCACATATGTAAATTTGGGACTGGAGAGAGTCTCTCCAGAAGTTGGAGGACGAAAGAGTCCCACGTGTAAATTCGTTACACAGAAGTGAATAAATTTATCTTTCTATTTCCGCCTTCTGGTGAATAATCAAACTCCTTGGAAATCACTGGAGGTGGAGTGCTCAGAAGGAGTCAATCCAAAGAAGGACCTGACAGTAACCGTTTTGAGGTTAATGCTCTGGGAGACATAGAGGAGCCATAACTCTTCTAAGAATCAGAGGGCCAGGCCACGTGGGCCATGTCCTGAGTCCTCAAAGCTGTGTATGTTCACTCTTAGTATTGCTTTTAGTCCTCCAGGGCTGTGGTCCACATGTGGTACAGCTATCAGAGATTACTCCTGTTACACACTTATTTCCCCAGCTGTATCTCACCCATGGTCAGAGGAGGAAGGAGAAAGCAGCACAGACCCAATAGCAGCAGGAGATTGAAAGTGGCTGAAGCCCCCACCTGGGTGACCAGGCCCCCATCTTGGCCAACCAGCAAGGATACATGTTGTTTATTAACACATGAGCATCCCAATTTAGGACTTTGAAGATAGCAATCGCCCATCATAAACCAGACTCTGCCCATAGTAGCCCAAAGGAAAGCCAAGGATGGTGAATGATTAGCAGAACTGTCAGACAGCTCCAGAGTCTGGGGACACAGAGTACCTGTAAAGCTGTTTGATGAAGAAACTCAGCTTGACCACAGAAGTCTGTGGCGGTCTATCCTTCAGGTCCCCACTGCTCCACAGTGAGAGTCTCCAGATCTAACCCCCACTATAGGGTACCCGCATCCCAGAGGTGGGGGGCAGTCTCAAATGACCAGTTCCATTTGTCCTACATCATACCACAGTAAGAAGATCCCTGGACATCCCCTAAACAAAAGTTTATGAACATCTGGGATCCTGCTGTGGGACTCAGGGTATGTGTAAAGAAGAATATGACAGCTCTTACCCTTGAAGAACTTAGTTGAAGCATGATTCTACACACACACACACACACACACACACACACACACAACACATAGACTATCTCTGTTCCACAGAAATCAAAGTCACTTATATAATTTTAAATATTTGCTGGGTGCAGGTGACTCACACCTGTAATCCTTGCTACTCAGGAGGCTGAGATCTGAAGATTGCTACTTAAAGCCAGCCTGGGCAGGAAAGTCCATAAGACTCTTTATCTCTAATTAACCACCAGAAAACCAGAAGTGGAACTGTGGCTCAAAGTGGTAGAGTGCTACTCTTAAGCAAAAGAACTCAGACAGCACCCTGAGTTCAAGTTCTGAGTTCAAGCCCATGACCAGCCAATAAAAAATAATAATTTTAGGGCTGGGAAAGTGGCTCAGAGTGCTTACCTTGCGTGCATGAGGCCCTGGGTTTGATTCTTCAGCACCACATAAACAGAAAAAGCCCGAAGTGGCACTGTGGCTCAAGTGGTAAGAGTGCTAGCCTTGAGCTGAAGAGCTGAGGGACAGCGCCCAGGCCCAGAGTTCAGGCCCCATAACTGACAAAAAAAAAGATTAAATAAAAAATAATAATTTTAAATAGATAACAGCCACATTAGACAAGAATAAAAAGGTGATATTACTGAGACATTTAACCTATCATACTCCAAATATTATTTCAACACGTACATCATACAGAATTCATTAGCTTCCTTATTTCAAATCAAGTTTTCAAACTTAGATACATATTCTACATTCACAACACATCTCAAGAAAAGCCAGATGTTAAGTGCTTCATAGGGTAGAGGCCACCATATTGGGTTATACAGATTTAGACAGTACAGAATGACATATTTAGTGAAATGTTTGTTTTAAAGCTTTAGTGAGGGCCATGGATACAGCTCAGTTGTAGGGTGTTTGCCTAGCACAATAAGATCCTGAATTTGATTCGCAGCAAGGCAAATTAAATCAATCAAACTTTCAGGAAAGGTACAGTTCATTGGAGATGTAAAAGTTTGGTCAGAAATGGCATCTTGAAAACTACATTATCAAATTGGTGCTTCTCAAATGTATATTCTAATTTAATGTCTTTTCAGTTTAAGCGGACATTATCAGCATCAAAAACTGAATGTAACTTCCCATGCTGCAAGGCAGCAATGTGGCAAGCAGAGAGAGTCCAATGGGAGCAAGTCCACGGAAATCAACACAACAGCAGCCTGTCTCTTCGTGCTTCTATTTTTTTTGTTTGTTTGTTTTTTGTCCTGTTGTGGGGCCTGAACTCTGGGCCTGGGCGCTGTCCCTCAGCTCTTCAGCTCAAGGCTGAAGCTCTATTACTTGAGCCACAGTGCCACTTCCGGCTTTTTTCTTTTTGCTCACGTGGTGCTGAGGAATCGAACCCAGGGCTTCATGCATGCAAGGCAAGCGCTCTACCACTGAGCCACCTTCCCAGCCCTCTTTGTGCTTCTAATCTCTTCTTATTTCAAGTAAGGCCTGCTAAGCCTTGCAATGTGGTACTAACTTAACAAAGCAAGGCTCTCAAGATGTTGAAAACAGTATTCTCATAATTCAAAAGGACACACACGTCCTTGATTTTTCCTAGCATCCCAGTTCTGAACTTTCCTCTTCAATTTTTTTACTCTTTTTATTTATAATATGAGCTTTGTACTTACCTTACATAACCACAACATAGGTCTCTCTGCTTATATCACTGACCTCAAGTACTGTTTAATTATTGCCTTCAACAGCTGTGAATGTCTACTTATTACTTCTGTAAACTTATGGCACAGTGGAAGCTTGTACTCACCTTACCTCTGTTATATCTATATCATGTCTTTGATTATGCTCATACACTACTACATGCACAGTTTAAACTCCTCAAGTCTCTCTTTCCATAGATTGATTTTTTTCAAACCAACATACATATCACCACATTGAGTTAACTTATCTTTCATCAAAATTCATCTTCTCCTTTTCCTTCTCCTTTTTATTCTTTTCCTCCTCCTCTTCTTCCCCCTCCTTCTCCTTTTCTTCCTCCTCCTTCTCTTCTTCCTTTTCCTCTTCCTCCTTCTCTTTCTCTTCCTTTTTCTTCTTTGTTTTGTTTTAGTAAAAGAGTTTCAATAAGCTGGTCCCATGCTGGTCCCAAACTACCCATTCTCCTGTTTTAACCTCTCATGTACTGAGATTATAGACCTGTGCCATCACACCTAGATTTCTTCTTCCTATTATTATTTTTTTTTAATTTTTAACTCTTTTACTTTAGAAAAAAAATCTTGGAAGATAAGCATAAAAACCTACGAAGATAAAAGAGCAAAATTTTGCTCCTTGAGTTTGTCAAGTCCTTACTTGGCTTAATAGTACCCCCAAATGAAACACACTCATCTAAAAACTACTAACAATGGTGCTATTAATAGGAAAAATGGTTAATTACACAAAGAAGCCATTGAATTCCATTATAGCAAATCCTACTGTTGTTACCATAGCAATCTTCTAGAATTTTCTATCAAGTTTGGTGCATCTCTTGACCAGCCAGCTAGAATCCTGACCCATGATTGTCTGCCCTTCCTGCAGCACAAGAACTCAGCAATACTGAAGCTTCTTACTCCCATGCGGACTTCCCAGAAACAGAGACGCATGTATGCCCCGATGATATAGTATGTCCTATCACTGACCAGTACTGATACACTGTCTTAAAATTAATATTATCTATAATGATTTTCTGTAGCTGTGTAACAAATCAACACACCCTTAGGAGCTTAAGCAATACAAGTTTATGATCCGACAGCTTCCATGGATCAAAAGTTTAATATGGCACTATTTCAGGAACTGATTGAAACTTTAAGTGGGGCCTAACTGGAGAAAGTATATCCCTGGGGGAATGCTATCTTCGTCCTTGGAAGGGTATCTTGTCTCTGGCCCCCTCCTTTCTTCTTTCCAGCAACCGTGTGAGTAGTTTTCCTCCACTGTGCCCTGTCTTCCATGATTTTCTGCTTCACCACCATCCAGGAACAAGAGTGTTCACTGACTGGAGACTGGCACCTCGAACACTGTGAGCCCACAAAAATCTTTCCTCCTTTAAACTATTTCCCTCCAGTGTTTGTCACAGCAATGAGCAGTATGAGTAACACAGACAATTGGTACTAGAGACTTGGAGTTGTTGCTGTGAAAATATGTATATGTGGCTCAAAAGCTTTGAGAGCTTGTTTAGGGAAATGATGCAGAAAGTTTTAGAGATGTGGGCTGAAGATAGCCTAGAATACTGTAAGCAGATAAGAGTCTACACTCTGGGTGAAGGGAGGCTCACTGACCCATTTCATTGTAGTACACTGACTTCTGCCAGTGGGAGTGGAAGACGAATATGTCTGTGTATGCACCAGTGGGAAAGTGAGCTCTCAGGAGCTTCTGGTTACACTTGTCCTCTCTCGCATGGTTGCTTTCTTCTGCTTCTGTCCAATTCACTGTGAAAAAAAAGAGGTGCCTGGACATGGAGATTATACAGAGAAGTCTGTATAACTCACAGGTCTTTATGCACCTGCCCTAACATTTCTTGGGTCATATGCAGAAAGCAATGGGATTGTAAGCATGGGCTACCATATAATAAGAAGCATTTGCATTTGAGCTCCTACTGAACTTCTTCTTGAACTCTTCCTTCTTTTGTAGCAAGTAGTTCAAGGACCACCAAAAAGGCTATTCACCTGTCCTTTGCTATCTCCATTAGAGAGCAGAAAAGTCTGAAAAAAAATCTTCTGAGATCAATTTTGAAGTGATAAGGTATAATTTCTTTTTTCTTTCTTTCTTTCTTTTTTTTTCCAGTGTTGTCCTAGGGCTTGAACTCAGGGCCTGGGTGCAGTCCCTGAGCCTTTGTGCTCAAAGACAGCACTCTACCACTTGAACTACAGTTTCACTTCTGGCTTTTTGGTGTTTAACTGGAGAGAAGAGTCTCATGGACTTTCCTGCCTGAGCTGACTTTGAACCCAGATCCTCAGATTTCAGCCTCCTTAATAGTTAGGATTACAAGCATAAGTCATTTGTACCCAGCAAGGTGTTATTTCTTATTAAAATGTAGATATAGTTATGTTGAGAAAAAGTAGATCCAGCTTATATATTAATGAGAATTAGCACCTCTGCTTTATTCTGTTGTTATCATTTGGTAAGTAAGGTAGAAAGAATCTTCAGCACTAGGTGATAGCCAGATACCTATACCTATGAGGGATTTCACCCAAGGCAAAGATCTTCATTTTTGTTTGTTTGTTTGTTTGTTTTTTGTCATTCATGGGACTTGAACTCTGGGCCTCGGAGCTGTCCCTCAGCTCTTTAGCTCAAGGCGAGCGCTCTACCACTTGAGCCACAGCAACACTTCCAGCTTCACTTTTTTTTCTAACAGAAATTGAGTATAATTAAGGTATATAAGGCATTGTTTTGAAATATATATGTATTTATTTATATAGTGAAATGATTAACATATCCAAACTAATACCCATCATCTCACAGTTTTTTAGGTGAGAACATTTAACATCTACTCTCCTAGCAAATTTCAGATATGCAATACAGCATTATTAACTATAATCATTAGTATATTGCAATTAGATTTTTAGAACTTATATCATATATGACCGGCACTTTGTGCCTTTTGACAAATGTGTCCTCGTTTTCTGACCTCCACTACTGGATTACTGCCATTCATTCTCTGCTTCTACAAACTCAACTTTTTTTTTTTTTTGGTTAGATCATGGGGCTTGAGCTCTGGGCCTGGGCACTGTCCCTCAGCTCTTCAGCTCAAGGCTAGCGATCTACCACTTGAGCCACAGCACCACTTTTGGTTCTCTGAGTGGTTTCTTGGAGATTAGAGTCTCACAGAGGTTCCTGCCCAACCTGGCTTTGAACCACGATCCTCAGATCTCAGCCTCCTGAGTAGCCTGGCTTTATAAATTCAACTTTTATAGATTCCACCTGTAAGTGACATCATGTGCTTTTTGTCTTACTTTGCATTGCTTATTTTGTATTTGTCCTAGGCACAGAGATTTTTTTGTTTTATTTGTTTTGGGTAGCACTGAGGTTTAAGCTCAGGGCTTCATAGTTTCTAGGCAGATATTCTATCACTTGAGCCATGCTGCCAATATGTCTTGTGTATTTGACTTAACATAGTGTCTGTGGGCTCATCCAAGTTGTTCCAAATGATACAATCACCTTCATTTTTAAGATATTACATATAATATGTATAAATATCTAAATATGGTATATTATAGCCATTGAATAATACATTTTATTTTTATGTAATATATTTTACATATTATTGTGTATTTATAATAATATATTATGTATCTATAACACTATGTTACATGTACTATGAGTTTATTATAAATACATATCATATAAGCAGTTTTATATTAGTAAATATACATATAGTAGTTTAATACTTACATGCAATATATAATGCTACATACACATTAGTTAAAATTAAACATGGTACGGATGTATAAAAGATAATAGTATATATAGGGTTTGAAGTTATTCACAGTTTCAGGATTTCACTGGGAGCCTTGGAAGGTATTCTCCACAGGTAAGGTGGAACATTTGTTTTGTTTTTGTTTTGTTTTTGGGTCCAGTTGTGGGGCCTGAACTCTGGGCCTGGGCGCTGTCCCTCAGCTCTTCAGCTCAAGGCTAGAGCTCTACCACTTGAGCCACAGCACCACTTCCGGCTTTTTTCTTTTTGCTTATGTGGTGCTGAGGAATCAAACCCAGGGCCTCATGAATGCAAAGCAAGAGCTCTACCACTGAGCCACCTTCCCAGCCAGGTAGAACATTTGTGCCAGGAAAATCCAACTTCTCCAGGCCTTGAGGATGGAGGTCAGTTTGTGTGCTTGTTTTTACCAGTAAAAGCACAGAGTTGTGAAAATGCCACACCAGAGTTTAAGATGGCTTTACAAAGGGGCTTGCCTTGGCTGGGAATGTGGCTTAGTGGTAGAGTGCTTGCCTAGCATGCATGAAGCCCTAGGTTCGATTCCTCAGCACCACACACACAGAGAAAGCTGGAAGTAGCGCTGTGGCTCACGTGGTAGAGTGCTAGCCTTGAGCAAAAGAAGCTCAAGTACAGTTCCCAGGCCCTGAGTTCAAGCCTAGGACTGGCAAAAAACAAACAAGCACACATACCACACACACACACACACACACACACACACACACACATACACACACACACACAGGGGCTTACCTTCCTTAACTATTTTGGTCTCAAGTTTCTTTTCTTTTCCATACAACGTGGTATAGACTTCCATATGTAAGCAATTAGCAACTCATAGAACTAATTTCCTTTCATGCCTTCTTTCTTTCCCTTTCTTTTCTTTTCTTTCTTTCTTTCTTTCCTTCCTTCCATCTTTCCTTCCTTCCTCCTTCCCTCTTTCCCTCCTTTCCTCTCCTTCTTTTTCTTTCTCTCTCTTTTTTCCCACAATAAGCTATATTTTCCACCCTGCAGTTAAAAATAGCCTCATAGTATAATCAACTTCTAGCCAATGGAATGTGAATGGAAGTGATATGTTCCTTTTTGGTCTCACCCAAAATATTCCTCCTTTACATAATATTCCAAATTACTTTCCTTTCTTCTGCACACACACACACACACACACACACACACACACACACACACTAATTTCCTTAAAAGTTATACGTTGTTGAGAATGGAGGAGCCCTCAAATGTAAGAAACAGGTTTACTAAATTCCTCCTCATAAACAGAAACTCTCATTTTAGCTTGATTCAGTCTGTGATGGTTAATCTTGTTGACTTGATTCGATTGAGAAATACCTAGAAGATTAGAAAAGGACCCTTTTGAGGATCTTTAAAGGTAGTTCCAGAGATGATTAGAATATAAGGGTGTTAACCTAATCAATGGTTCAATCTCTCGGTGGATTCAAAGTTGGGACGGCCAATTCAGAGGAGATGAGATTGTGGTGAGGCTGGCTTAGAGGAAATAGGTCACTGGGAGTGTCCTTTTGAAGGGCATATTTTGGCTCATAGGCCTTCTTATTATTCCTCTTGACCATGAGGTGAGCTGTTTTGCTCTGCCACAAGCTTTGTAAAGCAGGGTAATCGATTCAGCTGATTTTGGTCTGAAACTGTGAGCCAAAAAACAAGTGTTTCCTTCTTTATATGGTTCCTTTCATGTGTCTGTTACAGCAATGAAAAGTCTCACACATATGAGTAAGACATACACTTTCTGTTGTTGCTGCTAAGGAATGAGAACTATTACCACATTACAGCAGCTTTGTCATCCAAGCTAAAACAAAGATAATATATGGCCTCAGAAAATTTGGACAAATACACAAGCAAAAAGTGAGAGAGAAATAAGCATTAGCCATATCTTACGCTGACAATAAGCACTGTTATAATAGCAATTTGTTGTAGGGACCCTACTACAGGATGGCAGGGATGTTATATCAAAGTGACTAGAATTTGAGTGCTCACCATTCCAGTTCCAATATTTCTACTAATTAGCAGAGCCTCAGCTTCTTTGAGAGAGCTTTTAACATTTGAGTGTGGAAGAAAGAGGGAAGAAGGAAGGAAGGATGGAAGGAAGGAAGGAAGGAAGGATGTGAGGGAGGGAGGGAGGGAAGGAGGGAGGGAGGGAGAAACAAAGAGAGAAGGATACATAGGAGAATAGAAAGGAGGTATGTTTATTATTTCATGTTTTCCTTTTTAGCTAATGGACAAAACACTCAGAAAACTTGAAATGACTAAATGCCCAGATCAAAGAAGTTCAAAAGGAGCCAGATGCCAGTGGCTCATGTCAGTAATCCTAGCTACACTCAAGAGGCTGAGATATGAGGATCATGGTTCCATACCATCCTGGGCAAGAAAGTCCATGAGACCCTTTCCAAATAACCATCAAAAAGCTGGAGTGGAGCTGTGGCTCAAATGGTAGCACAAAAGCTCAGGGACAGTGCCCAGGCCCTGATTTCAAGCCCCTAAATGAGCACATCAAACAAACAAACAAACAAAAAGAAGTACAAAAGGAAGCTGTGTGTGTGACACTCATGAAATAGACGAAGAAAAAGAAATGCTGGGCATTCTCTTAGTTTGCCTTTGCTCTGGGAAAATGTTAAGCTCCTTTGAGTAAAAGTAGCTCCCAGTACAGCAAACTCAATGGTACCACTAAGTCTGTTAGGAGCCCAGGCATGTATCTGAATAGTCCAGGTCTACCTAGTCCTGACTGCAGAATGAGGGAGATGCATTTGCTCACTAGTAATGGTATTCCTGTGGTTGTGTGTTAGGGACACAGTAACGTAAGGGGATGAGCAGATATAATTCCTCTCTTGATCATAACTAGGACCACTAATCACCACACCTGGAAGCTGGGACAGGGTATCAACAGTCAGAGGAGGACAGAACATTTCCTAGGACAGCAGAGGTTGAAGGTTGAGAGTGGCACACATGCAGAACAAGGAGCCCCATTTGGGATGTGCCGTGCTGCACGTTGGCCAGGCATCAAAGCAATCTGTTGTTCATTAAAACATGAGCATCCTGATCTCAGGACTTTGATGATAGGAATTGCCCATCCCAAACCAGACACTGCCCACAGAAGCTGAGAGGAAGCCAAGTGTGGTGAATGATTAGCAGAACTCACAGACAGCTCCAGTCTGTCGGCACAGAGTAGGTGGAAAGCCATTACTGAGGAAACTCAAAGTAACCATAGGAGTCCATGGGAATCCTTCCCTCTCCCTGACCTTTCCCCTGGCCTGAGGGTCACCCAAGGCCCTGAGTTCTTCCAGACACAGTCAGTGCCATCTATCCTACATCGCTAGGTGCAAGATGATGAGAAATAAGGCTCTTAGAATTCAGTGAGCATAGAATAAAATAAAATAAGATAAATTCAGTGAGCGTGAATTTACTAACCTCAGTGACACTTTCTTGTCCTCACAGAAAGTACAATAGAGTAGTGTATTACACACACACACACACACACACACACACACACACATACTACTTAAGCATACATTAATAAAGAATTGTTTAGAATTAGAGTACATCATGATAGAATACATTTTGGGGGTTTCTTTCATTGACAAGAGTTGTTCTGGGGAGATATACAGGGTTAGTAGAACCATTGTTAGACGTGTCATACAAAACTGACTGCGGGCAGTGGGGGTGAAGGGGGGTGCTAGTGTCTCCTTAGCCCAGGCTATCATCATCATCATCATCCTCCTCCTTACCATCATCATCTTCACCAGTGTTGGGCGCTTGTCTCGGTATGGTAAATATGATATAAACTATGGTAAATAGTTCCAGGATGCGGAAGACTGTGTAGCCAGGCTTAGATAGGAACTCATAGGTGGCGTTTGTATGGGGAGTCATTACAAGGTCAGAGTCTAAGCCCCATCTAATTAGCTTTCTCAGGGAAAGTGAGGGATATTTTGTGTGTTACTCTAGAGCCCTCTCTACCTTTATCTATTTATTGCTATGCGTGTTGGTGACTAAAGCTGTGCTGGCCAATGTAGTAGCCAATAGCTATATGTGACTATTTACATCAAAATGAAGATAAATTAAAACCAAGTAAAAAATTTGGGGGCCATGGGGCTTGAACTCAGGACCGAGTGCTGTCCTTGAGCTCTTTAGATCTACCACAGCTCTACTTCCAGGTTTTTGGTGGTTAACTGGAGATAAGAGTCTCATGGACTTTCCTGCCCAGCCTGGCTTTGAACAGTGATCCTTGTATCTCAGCCTCCTAAGTTGCTAGGATTACAGACGTGAGCCACCTGCATCTGGACTGTACTGGATAGTCTCAACTTAAGGAGTTGCAAAACTCATGAAAATGGCAATGTGGGGGCTGGGAAGTTGGCTCAGTGGTAGAGTGCTTGCCTAACATGCCTGAAGCCCTGGGTTCAATACCTCAGTATCACATAAACAGAAAAAGCCAGAGGTAGCACTGTGGCTCATGTGGTAGAGTGCTAGCCTTGAACAAAAGAGGTTCAGGGACAGTGCTCAGACCCTGAGTTCAAGCCTCAGGACTGGTGAAAATAAATACATACATACATAAATAAATAGTTTCTCTAATTCTATTTTTCTCTTTAACCTAAGTTATCCAGAAAAAAAATCAAATTTCCCTAAAAATTGTGTTTTTATGTGATCATTTGGGTAAATGCTCAGAAGTGGGATTGCTGGGTCATAGGGGAGCTCTATGTGTAGTTTTCTGAGGAAGCTCCATACTGCTTTCCAGAGTTTACACTCCACCAATAGTGCAGTAGTGTTCCCTTTTGGCCATATCCCTTCCAGCATCTGTTGTTATTAGATTTCTTGATTATAGCCATTCTAACTGGGGTGAGGTGGAATCTCAATGTTGTTTTGATTTGCATTTCTTTTATGGCCAGAGAAGTTGAGCATTTCTTCATGTATCTATTGGCCATTCTTATTTCCTCTTCAGAGAAGTTTCTCTTTAAGTCTTTAGCCCACTTATTAATTTGTTTTTGGAGGAGTTAATTTTTGACTTATAAGTGTATTTTAGATATGAGGCTCTTGTCTGTTGTATGGCTAGTGAAGATCTTCCCCCAATCTGTGAGCTTTCTATTGATCTTGCTAGCTCTGTCGTTTGCCATGCCAAAGCTCTGTGATTTAATGCAATCCCATTTGTCCAACCTTTCTTTGATTTGTTGTGTTTCTGGGTCTTTATTCTATTTATTTATTTGTTGGTCATGGGGCTTGAACTCTGGGCTTGGGCGCTGTCCCTGCGTTCTTCAGCTCAAGGCGAGCGCTCTACCACTTGAGCTACAGCGCCACTTCCGGTTTTCTGGTGGTTTATTGGAGATAAGAGTCTCATGGACTTTCCTGCCCGGGCTGGCTTTGAACCTCAATCCTCAGATCTCAGCCTCCTGAGTAGCTAGGATTACAGGCGTGAGCCACCAATACCCAGTTCTTCTGAGTCTTTATGAAGAAAATTTTGGCCTGTGCCAAGCTACCAGCACAACTATTCACCATAGCTAAGATATGCAACCAACCCAGATCCCCCTCAGTTATGTAACCAACCCAGATCCCCCTCAGTAGATGAATGGATCAAGAAAATGTGGTATATGTATACAATGGAATTTTATGCTTCCATTAGAAAGAATGACACCACCTCATTTGTAAAGAAGGAAATGGAAAGACTTGGAAAAAATCATATTAAGTGAAGTAAGCCAGACCCAAAGAAACATAGGTCACATGGTTCCCCTTATTTACAATAATTAGTATACTTCTAGGATAACCTTACCAGATGAGCAGAATAGCTCATAACTATGTACATATGACCATATAAGATGACACTAAGCAAAATGAACTCCAAGACATAGACACAAGAGGTTTTTCTTTGTTGTTGTTGTTTTTAATGTACTATGTGATTTTTTGTTTCTTTTGTATGTTTTTCCCCCTATGGTATATCCCCTGTTGTCACTTTATTTGATTTGGTACCCTGGTATTGTATATACATGTATTTGAATTAGGGAAGGAAAGGGGAACAACAAAATGGTGAGATAAAGAACCAATGCAACAGGGATATACACAAGACAATATTTTGGAAATGATCTGTACAACTTGAGAGTGGGGGGAGGGAAAGTAGGAGAAAAATGAGGGAAGGGGTAACAAGTTTGACAAGAAATGTACGTATTAAATGTACTTATTACCTTACTTATGTAACTGTAACCCCTCTGTACATCACTTTGACAATAAAAAATTGTTTTTACTTTTACTATTTTTTTTGGGGGGGGGTCTGGTCATGGGGCCTGAACTCTGAGCCTGGGCGCTGTCCCTCAGCTCTTCAGCTCAAGGCTAGCGCTCTACCACTTCAGCCACAGCGCCATTTCCGGCTTTTTTCTTTTTGCTTATGTGGTGCTGAGGAATCAAACACAGGGCCTCATGCGCACTGAGCCACCTTCCCAGCCCAACTTTTACTATTCTTATGTTGATGTTATTTCAGCTTTTATGAACTGTATATACTATTTTTGCATAAATGTTCCTTGAGCTGTATTCAAATAACTCATCTATAGTCCTAGAATATTTATCATGGTATAATTCTGTCTGAGAGGACTGTGGCAATGTCTGCATCATGGGATTGTTCAATTCTCTTTGTATTTCTATTAGAGTTTAGTATGTGCCAAATGGTCAATTATGCATTAGGGTTTCATAATTATTATATCTTCTTGATGAATTAAACATAGTAGAAAGAAGGCAAATATACTTGTCCCTTTAATTGTTGCTTCTTACCTTTAAGTTTCTAGATTTTTCTACCTTTCATTTTTCTATGCCTCATTTTTCTAGCATATATGTCTATGCATCAACTTTTTGTGCCTCAATGTTTTAAAATGTGTCTTACAAATACTGCATAGTTTGACTTAATATTTTGTTCTTTTCTGAAAATCTATGTTACGCTCGATGAGACTTTAAGATCCTTCAGTCTTTGACTTACATTTGTATTTTGGACCCTAGTTCTTCCTTCGTTTCCAAAGGAAGCCAGGTGCAGTGGTGTACATCTGTAACCATCCAGCACTCAGGAGGCTGAGGTAGGAGAATCGGGAACTCAAGGTCAGCCTAGTCTATTTAGTGAGAACCTTTCCCAGTCCCCTCAAATAAAATAAACAAGGAACCCCCAAACAACAGCAAAAAAAGGTTTCATAAGAATGAGTAACTTGCATCTACTAGAATTAAATTTTCCCTTAAAACAATGATGAGTCTGTTACTATAGAAGCTTAGAGGAACTAGAGATTAGAGACACATTATGGTAAGTTTTTATTTTTTTGTCTTCCAAATGTCTTCACTATTCTAGCTCCAACTGTGTAAGACTTGACAATCCCATTCAATCTAAAGATTGACATGTCACATAGACAAAGTTGTCCTTGGCTTCTTGTGTGTGTGTGAGAGAGAGAGAGAAAGACAGACAGACAGACAGATAGACAGACAGAGACAGAGAAGGAGAGAGACAGAAAGTCCTATTCCTTTGTTCCTCAAATAAATAAGCTTTTCTATATAAGAGTAAATGAAAATCATGGCCCTGCCTTAGTGAGAAGCACCCTTAGCATCATTATTGCCCTTTCTGCCACCAACAAAACCAGGATTCTTTGAGATAGCATGACATAGTATGTAGCATGAACCCTAGGAATAGCCAGTTGTTGCTGAAATCTCAACTTTGTCACATCTTCTACTCAGCAGTTGAAAGGCTAATAACTTTTTTTTTTTTTTGGTACAGTCGTGGGGCCTGAACTCTGGGCCTGGGCGCTGTCCCTCAGCTCTTCAGCTCAAGGCTAGCACTCTACCACTTGAGCCACAGCGCCACT
>NW_012267243.1:3477395-3488499 GCF_000151885.1 Dipodomys ordii | reverse complement strand
AAAAAAAAAAAAAAGCAAGCAATATATACACACATTATCAGATCTCCATAAAGGATGGACAGGGGAAAGAAGTAGACATAGGGACTCTGCTATGAGCATGATGAGAAGTCAGGAGGGAAATTTGAGCCAAAAGGTGACTTAATGAGACCAAAGCTTAAATAAGTTCATGATGGGTACTGTGTTGAAGACTGACTTGGGGGAAAGCCAGGAGACTAGTTGGGAGGCTGTAACCATTTTCCACTGGGAGCTGATCTGGCATGGACCAGGATGAGAGAGATGAAGAGAGTGAAAGGTGGTCAGATTTTCCTTTGAGTGAGTGTCAAGAATATTTAGAGATCTATTGGGTATGTGATATGGGAGAAAGAGCAACATCAAAACTGAAGGGAGGGATTTTAGTGTAAAGAATTGGAAGGAGGAAGCTGGGAATGTGGCTTTGTGGTAGAGTGCTTGCCTAGCATGCATGAAGTGACCTGGGTTCGATTCCTCAGCACCACATAAACAGAAAAAGCTGGAAGTGGCTCTGTGGCTCAAGTGATAGAGTGCCAGCCTTGAGCAAAAGAAGCTCAGGGACAGTGCACAGGCTCTGAGTTCAAGCCCCAAGACTGGCACAAAGAAAAAAATAATAAAAGAATTGGAAAGAGGAGACTGCACTTCATTGAGCTAGCAAGAGGATTTAGAGGAAGTTTACTTTATAACTGGCCATCAAGTAAACCAATTATTATGTAACTAGTCATAAATGTTCGCAGTTCATGAAGAGGTGAAGACAAGAGCATCGGGCTTAGAGTTAGTATATAGTTCTGGTACTGTCAAAGGAGTCACAATCCAGACCTGGAAAAGACCTGAAACAAGCCAAGTTAGCCTGTCACAGTTTCCTGTGTTCTAGAAGAAGACAAGAAGCTCCTAGTTCACAGACAAGAGACTTTACTTACAGTAGTAGCTGGAGCCAGAGCACCTGCATTCTCCTGTTTCTCCAACTCTGGACACCCCAAGGTAGAATGAAGAGCCTCAGAAGATGTCTGCAATTTGCTGAGTTGCAGTGTAGGGAGAGGAAAGAAACCCTAGGCTTAGAAAGCCTAAATCTTTGGTATTTGACAATAAGCATGCCTACCCATGCCTACCTTTTGCTCCAAGGTACCAGTATCTCCAACCATCCAGAGCTGTTTGCTGTGAAACTATCATTGGAAAAGATAATAAAGGCAAAAGCAGTCAGTATCTTTGCTCAGGAGCCATGCAGAGAGAAGCCAGGGAGAATTGGCTGTCACCCTTTTTGAGAACCTTGTGGAAACTTCAAGGAATATTTTGATATCACAAGGATTGGGATTGTTACGATATTAAATATTCCTTAAGGTATGAGAGAAATCAAGCAAAGAACATTATCTTGTGTCCCACATAAGTTTCAAATGTCCTGTCAGGTGTTTAGTTATGTGAAAAACAAAATATCCTGTAGTTCAGTCTGGGTCTAAGCTCCATGTTACAAAGTATTTGAGTATAGATTAATACACACAATATTAAATCATTTAAATAAAAAAGTTATGCTGTGTCTTATCCAGAATTCTATTAAAAGTTATTCATCATCTGAGGATTACGGCTGGAAGCCAGCCCAGGCAGGAAAGTCTGTGTGAGTCTTATCTCCAATTAACCACCAGAAAACTGGAAGTGGTGCTGTGACTCAAGTGGTAGAGCACTTGCCTTGAGCTGAAGAGCTCAGGGACAGCGTCCAGGCCCAGAGTTCAAGCACAACTGACAAAAAAAAAAAAAAGAATTTAGGAAGCTAGGTACTGATGGCTCACACCTGTAATCCCAGCTACTGAGGAGGTTGAGATCTAAGGACTGAGGTTCAAAGCCAGCACAGACAGAAAAGTCCCCCTGAGACTCTTCTCTCTAATTAACCACTCAAAAACTGGAAGTGGAGCTGTGACTCAAAGTGGTAGAGAAATAACTTAAAGCAAAAGAGCTCAGGGACAACTCTCATGCCCAAACCCCACAACTTAAATAAATAAATGCAGTTAGGAAGTTAAGCACCATTGACTCACACCTGTAATCAATCCTAGCTACTCAAGAGACTGAAATCTGAGCATCATGGTTCAAAGCCAGCCTAGACAAGGAAAATCTATAGGACTCTTTTTCCCTAGTTAACCACCAAAAAGCCAGAAGTGGAACTGTGTCTCAATTGGTAGAGTTCTAGCCTTGAACAAAAAAGCTAAAGAACAGTACTCAGGCACTGAGTTCAAGCCCTGGTACTAGCATACAGACACAGAAAAAAGTGGTCTATGATACAGTCAGATAATGAGAAGACCTAAAATCAACCATTGCATCTAGCAGCATGGAAATCATTACTGACATTGAGAAGAACAATTTCAGTGGAGAGGTGGGGTCAGGAGTTTGTTTGAAGTTGGTTCCAAAGAACACAGGAGGACAGGAATTTAGATACGAGAACAAACAACTTCTTGTAGAGATATCTGTGCCTGGGGAGCAGGGAAACAGATGATGTGCAGAGGACTTAGTACCTAGTACTTAGAAAGGGCTCAGCAAAGGCTACCCAAAGAGGGATTTGATGACTTTAGGAGGTGCTCAGTAAATATTGGCCTACTGAAGAAATGCTTACGAACAAATTTATAGTCAGGAAAGCCTTCTAAGCATCTCCCCCTACTCTCCCTTGAGCTATAAAAGAAATAATAGAATTTGAAGAACATACAGCACTCAGAGATGTTGGCAAGGGGTAAGCCTGCCAGGAAAGTTAGGCATGAAAGAGGGCTAGGGTGACCACAGGCATAAACAGAGAGGCCGAAGACAGCTGACCAAGACCTTGGAGGACAGACAGTGGTTTTTACGTTGTGTCTAATAAATCAATAGGAAGTTATAGGATCTTGAGTTGTCGGGATATTCTGGGGATGTAGCTTTTGTTGTAGTTTTCAGACTCCATGCTGGGCTTCTGTTCCAAGTGCCAGAAATTGGACAGGCTACATGCAACTCAAGCTCTAGGCAATCTAGTGAAAAGCCTAGATTGTTATGTAACTCCAACTTCCAATCTAACCCTCAGGGCAATTGTGGGACAAAATTATGGGGATAAAGGTGACTGGGAAATGGAATTTTTAAAAAATATTTTAGGGGTGTAATGGAGGAAAAGAAGAGTCCTTCTGAGTGACTGACTACATTTGATTTTTGTAGGTGTGGCCATGCATGCCTATAATCCTAATACTTAGAAGGCAAAGCAAGTGGATTGCAGGTTCAAGGACAGCATGGATTCCAGAGTGAGAGTCTGTCTCAAAAAATCCAAGGGCTGAAGATGTAGTTTAGTTAGAGCGCTCTTGCCTAACATTTGCAGCACTGGGTTTGATCCCTAGCACAGCATGCATACATAGAATATGCTGCATTTGCAGAAAGATAGATACCCACTTCTTGCTGGGCTATATCACTAGCAAGCTATAGCTTACCAGGCAGGACCATGTACGCCACTCTCAGGGAGAGAAAATGGACCTAGCTGACTCATTTAGAGTCAGGGTGACATACCTTGTCACATGTGGTACTGAAATTCTGGCCAGGCAGCACAAGGCAGGGCAGGTTAGGGACAAGCACTGAGCTTTGCCCAAGATTGACTTGGATTTGAATCCTGATTTTCATTTCCTTGCTTTGTGGCCTTCAAAGAAGTCCTGAACTTTAATGATTTCACCTGGCAAATGCAAACATGGCTCATTATGAGACTTAGTAATCTACAGCATTTGTTGTATAAGAAGAATGTTTATTACTCATGTTTATTTTACTTTATGCTGATTTGGGGGCTTGAACTCAGGGCCTGGACACTGTCCCTGAGGTTTTGTGCTCAAGGTGACTATGCCACCACTCCACATCTAGCTGTTCTGGTGTTCAATTGGAGTTAAGAGTCTCATGGACTCTCCTGCCCAGGCTGTAAACCGTGATCTTCAGATCTCAGCCTCTTGAGTTGCTAGGATTACAGGCCTTGGTGCTGGCATTTATTTTTTAAGTGCATCTGGTTCTAGACAGTCAGTGATTGATGGAGGAAGTGGATTGCTATGGGGAGGAGCAGAAACACTTGCTGACTTGAACTTGACAGTTCTTCATAGTGACACATCACTGAACCCCACCTAGCCTTTTCTTTTTCTAGTGGTGTTTGACTTTGAACTCAGGGCTTTGCACTTGCTGGGAGATTATCACTTTAGCCACACCCCTAGCCCTAATTGTCTACTCTTTGGCAATCCTATTTTATCTACGTGGTCCAGGCTATAAGAAAAGTTCTAGGAAGATGTTGCCAATCACTCCTCAGCTCATTAGACTATGATCGTTTTTATCTCGGAGTTTTTTGTCTGTAAGGTGGTTTGAACTCATAGCCTGTGTTTGCTAGACAGGCACCCTACCACTTATTTTTCAGGGAAATTGTTGCTTTTCTTGCCTGGGTCAGTCTAGACCATGATTCTTCTATTCTCCTACATTGCTGAGATGATGGTCATGCACCACCACAGCCTGCTTTTTTTGTTGAGATGCGGCCTTACTGACTTTTTTGCCTAAGCTCACATCAAATCACAGTTCTTGCCCAGCTTGAGCTCGTTGGTATTGATATAGAGGACCTTTATGGAGCTGAAAGAAATGAACAGGCAAAAAAAAAAAGTAGCTAGTGACTTAGGGCTCTGTTAGCAGCTCAGAAGTACAGCTTTCTGCAGGGTGCCAGCTGAGGTCTAAGGATTGTGATTCCAGCCCAGGCAGGCAAGTCTGTGTGACTTATCTTGAGTTAACTACCAAAAAGCTGGAAGTGGAGCTGTGGCTCAAGTGCTAGAATGTTAGTCTTGAGCAAAAGTAGTGCAGGGATACCACTCAGGCTCTGGGTTCTAGTGCAGGCCTGGTATACACATACAAATGCACAGAAGTACAGCTTTCTATTAGATTAACAATTGATTTCTTTTCCAGTAGACTCAAGGAGAGGATAGTGAAATATCTAAAGCTATAGTCAGATGCAGTCGGCTCAAGCCGGTAGCCCTAGCTACTTGGAAGACTGAGCCTGGGAGAATAATGGTTCAAGGCCAGTCTATGCAGAAAAGTTCACCAACCCAACTGACAGCTGAGGGTGGTGGTGTGCACCTGTCATTCTAGCTAAGACAGGAAGCCTAACATAGACAAGGCAAAAATGAAGACTAACCACCAAAAAAAACCCAGAGCTGGAGGCATGGCTCAGAAGTAAGACTGCCCAGCAAACACAAGGCCCTGGGTTCCAGATGAAATACTGCCAAAACAAAACCAAAGAACCCGAAATCTACATATGGCTAGCATGAATTTTAAAAATAATGTAGATGGCTGGGAAGGTGGCTCAGTGGTAGAGCGCTTGCTTTGCATGCTCAAGGCCTTGAGTTCGATTCCTCAGCACCACATAAGCAAAAAGAAAAAAGCCGGAAGTGGCGCTGTGGCTCAAGTGGTAGAGCGCTAGCCTTGAGCTGAAGAGCTGAGGGATAGCACCCAGGCCCAGAGTTCAGGCCCCACGACCGGACCCAAAAATAAAAAAATAAAAATAATGTGGAGGTATTCTTGTTTTGAGCTGTGAATAGACCTTAGGCCCTAGTTGGGGTGATTGAGACCCCAGCCAGATACATGTCCAAGGACCCTGGCCTCGCTTCCCTGTCCACTGAGGGAAAGTTACAGTGCCCACTCTGCAAGGGCACACGTACAAACCCTCTATGGCCCATGAGGCAAGCAGGTGCAACATCTCCAGGAGGGCACTGGAAATCTTCTCAGGGCTGACTGTGGGTGGGCCCAGGGCCACTTGCTTCCTCTGGGGCACAAGCCAAAAGGCCTTTGCTAACCTCTTCTCCTAAGTGTACACTCAGGACACACAAGGTCTAAAGTGTAGAATAGAATGGCCTAAGCTTAGACCTAGACTCTAATATTCATTAGCGGCATAAACTTGGGTTGAAATTTGGATCTGGGGGAGTCTCTCTCTCTCTCTCTCCCTCCCCCTCTCTCTCTCCCTCCCCCTCTCCTTCTCCCTCTAAAATGAGGTCCCTTCCTGGTGATGTGATACTCGACTGAAGGACATGAGCCATGATCGATGTCTTTGGAGCTTCAAGAGGATAAAAGGTAGGTATCAATTCAGCCCTGGAAAATGTCCCAGGGGTTTGGAGACACACAGGCTGGGTTTGACTAGGAGCAGAAGCAGTCAGTCACTAGAGTAGAGCCCCAGAGGAGACAGGAGGAGGCTGATGGCTTGACTGGAGAGTCATGGCATATGGTATCTGAGAATGTACAGAATGAGTTGGCTACTCAGGGAGCTGTCCTCCTGCAAAAGCCCCACCAGCTGGGGCAGAGCCTAATCTGTGGTAGTCTCTGTTTCACTCAGCTGTAGCACTGGAGAAACAATGGAGTTGGCTCCCTGAAGAAGATGGGGTTGGGAGGGAGCAGAGGTCAGTGAGGGAAAAGAGGGGCTTGTTGTCATAGTAACAGCAAGTGCACTGTTGAAGCCTCTCCTCTTCTGAGAATAGGTGGTTAGCAAATTTTATGGGACTTCAATAGCCATTAGCCTCAGGTTTGTGTCCTTTCTTGGCCAAGGTTCACATAGCAGAAGTGTTGATCTGATGGCTGTTCTAATGAGTTATTCTGATGGCCTTTCAGAATGACCAGAAGAACTACAAATAGGTCCTTGGAATAATACAGAAGTACTCAGCTGTGTACTGAAAAGAAAGCAAAACATCCACTGAGACCTGAACACCGCCCTCACTCTCTCTAGAAGACAGACTTCTTTTTAAGTATTTACTTCAAGGACCTCCATTATTGGAAATACTTTTTTTTGGGGGGGGTCCAGTCATGGGGCCTGAACTCTGGGCCTGGGCACTGTCCCTCAGCTCTTCAGTTCAAGGCTAGTGCTCTACCACTTGAGCCACAGCACCACTTCCAGCTCTTTTCTTTTTTCTTATGTGGTGCTGAGGAATCGAACCCAGGGCCTCAGGCATGCAAGGCAAGCGCTGTACCACTGAGCCACCTTCCTAGCCCTGGAAATACTTTTGATCAATTCCTAAAACTGTAGGGAAAGACAGTTTGGATAAAATAAATAAGATGAATTGAAATAACTTTTTTTTTTTAGCATTTTAGCATAGATCTAAGAAGAAAACTCAAATCCCTAAATGATAAAATACAAAATGTCACTCATCATTAAATGAGAAGCTCATGAGTTTGATCCTGTGGTAAACTAGAGAGAACTGGACCCCGTGAGAACTAATGTGACTGACCCTGGAAGTTTGGAAGTGTGGCCGCTTTCACGTGTGGGAAAGCGAACTTCTCCCAGCAGCTCAGGGAAGAACAAGAAGGGGGTCAGGGGGCTGGGAAGGTGGCTCAGTGATAGAGTGCTTGCCTAGCATGCATGAAGCCCTGGGTTCAATTCCTCAGTACCACATAAATAGAAAAATCCAGAAATGGAGCTGTGGCTCAAGTGGTAGAGTGCTAGCCTTGAGCAGAAGAAGCTCAGGGACAGTGCCTAGGCCCTGAGTTCAAGCCCCAAAACTACTGAGAGAGGGGGTGGGGGTATCCAGGGTAGAAACAATAGGAGGCTACTGTGAGAATCTGAAACCTCTTCAAATTCCCATTATTCAAACTCAGAAGATTCAGAAATTCCCACTAAGATATGAATGTAAAATCTGCCACTGGATTTGTGAAATTTGTAGTGTTCTGCAGAAGCAAGGTACACTGCTTAGAAGGAAAAGTAACCCCAGCTGAAGTAGGTCCCTGATAAAAAATTAACAGCCCCTGCCTAAAGAGACCATGTTAGTTACCAAGAACTGCTGTAACAAAATACCACAGACTGAGTGGCTTCAAATTTGTGCCAATTCATCAAGAGAATCTTGATTTTGAGGTCAGCCTGTGCAAAAATTAGTGAGACCCTCAACAAACAACATGGGCATGATGGTTATCATCTGCCATTCCAGCTACACGTGAACTGGGATAGTCTGGGAAAATATTCCTGAAATTAGTTATGTCTAGCTCACTCCCATTTTCTTTCAATTCTCAGGTCATGTTGTCTGCTAGAGTTCTCAGAACCTGTTTTGATTCTGACGATTTTTGGATTCGTGATCTGATTTTGTTTGGCTTTGCTTTGTTTGGCTTTGCTCACATAAACTACTCAATTTAATTGGTCTAAGGAATTTTCCTTTTATAATGTTTATCTGTTGCATGATCTTGACCAAATGGCTTATATTCTCACAATCTTATTTTCTTGTCTTGGTAACCATGTACCTTTTATGCTTGTAAAACACCATTTTGAAGTATCTTTACAATGGAAAATATATTAAAACATTTTGAATTAATTAACTAATTAATTAACTAATTTATTGGTTGATTTTCTGCTTTGGTATCTCCCTCCTTCCTCTCTGGTACCTCAGGGGGCATGGGCAGGGCACCAGCTATAGCTGAAGAGACTAAGCAGGTTGAGTCCAGCTTGAGTCATGTAAATCAAGTTCAAGGGCTCATGTGATTTCTCTTGCTGGGGATGGATTGAGGTACAGATATGAAATTCAGATTCAATCAGAGAAATTTGAGTAGTAGCCTCCTTAAGGGTCTCTGTTGAGGCCCTCCTCTATTATAAGTAAGAAAGAAACAGGCATCTCCATAGACACAGCTCTAGATAAATAAAACATAGTTATACCTCTGGACCAGTGAGGATATAGTATCTGCATGTGGAGCAGCCATCTTGAAACCGTTCTGGTTGCTTGTCTAAGGATAAAGTCAATGAGAAAGGTCAAGAGAAATCTATAATAACCGGGATCCTTGAAGACTTCATTCAGTCACCAACTTAACCAGCTCAGGAGACACTCTTCCTCTAGAGTTTCTGTTAAATGAGAGGATAGCCAAGCAAGTCAGTATTTCCTGTTACTTACAGCTAGAAGCATCTTACATGATTGGTTGCCTTGTAGATTTGTATGGCAAAAAATGGAGGAATTAGAACATTTTTGGCATTGTAAAATGTTCCAATTATTATAACTAGAACACTTCATTATGGAATGATCTATTAACATGTGTCCTATTCCTCCAAATGTGTGTGTCTGAGCCCAACTCTCTGTTTCTCAGCTGCCAAAGAAAATGCACAGTAGACAGTTAACTATTTTATCATGAATCAGTGTATTTTCTCCTAATCCTGACGGACAATCCAACCCAGAAACTGTTCCTGTGATTAGGGTAGAGACCATATTTCTAAGAAGAAGCTTTTATTTTGCCGTAGGGAAATAAGCTCTAAGAGACTATAAATTGTTTAGAAAAACAAAGGAAACAGTAGAACTTTCTAAAACTATGTAAACTAGGCTAGATTTGGAGACTGTCCAACTGGCCTTTCCATTGAAAGGACATACAATGAGAGGACAGCACAGGACTCCTACACGAATCCTTTTCCATTACTTATGGTTTCTTCTTTACTTCAATTACAGGCTGAATGTGGGAGAAACTTTCCCAGAAGCAATGTGGAGTGCTGGGAATCCATGGGAATGCATGCATTTACTTCCTATCAAGGTCATCCTGCAGAGTTGCTGCCAGGGACCAGGTGGCTTGGCACAAGATCTGAGACTGGCATCCCTTCCTGACTGCAAACATCAGCCCCTTATCCCTAAGGGGTAACAGAGGGTGAGGAGCAGGGAAGAGATCTTGTCCTGTCCACATACTGGTCAGCAACTAGCATGGCGGTCAGGTGATAGGGTGGCGAGATACACAGCATCCAGGGCCAGAATGACCCTAGCCCCAACTAGCTGGGGTGAGGGATGAATGTCCACCCAAGGTGAGGAGATTTGGAAGCTCCCAAAAGACCTTTGATCCAATCTGTCTTAGTCTGACTCTCCTAGTGATCTATTTTCTACCTCCTACCATAATGTTCCTACCCTTACCAGTTCCCTAACCTCCAGATGTCCAGTCTGCTTACATTTCAATGCTAGTGACTCAAAGGATTACCCAGACTCCTCCTCCAGCAGATAGCCAAATGAGTCCTCCCTCCTCTAGGTTCTGACATTCTTTCTGCCACCGCAGTAACTTTGAATTCAAGACAACTTGAGTTGAATCTTTTCTATTATTAGCTCAGTGTTTTCAAACTTACGTACAAATCAAATGGAGATCTTGGTAAAAGCTAGATTGGGTAACTCTGCACATCACACACTCCCAGGTGATTCTGATCTGCGTACCTCTTTAAGTAGCAAGTTTGCTGTTTTTGAGTTCCTTAAGAGCTGGTTATTTATGCTATTTATTTATTATATTATTTACATAATGCCAGCTTTTAGCACAATGCTGACTGATTATAAGTGATTAACCTGTATTTCCTGAATTGCAATGGAGTGAGCTAAAGGTTTCTGGAATGTTCCTTTCAAATACAATAATGTGAATATTCTTGCAGCTGATAGGATAAAAGGTGGGGTAAGAGGGGCTGGGAAGGTAGCTCAGTGGTAGAGTGCTTGCCTTGCATGCATGAGGCCCTGGGTTCGATTCCTCAGCACCTCATAAGCAGAAAAAGCTGAAAGTGGAGCTGTGGCTCAAGTGGTAGAGTGCTAGCCTTGAGCTGAAGAGTTGTAGGACAGCACCCAGGCCCAGATTTCAGGCCTCATGACCAAAAAACAAACAAAAGGTGGGGTGAGGGAAGGTATGGCACAGATAAATCTTGAAATCCAAAATAGAAGTCTACCAGATCCTAAAACCCAATTGTGTGGGCCCATTTAGATTTCAAAGGAGTGGCTAACACTAAAATATCAATGATAAGGTCAATTTTATTCTTTAACATTACAAAATAGCTATCAAAAACCAACCACTAGATATTGAAAGTGGAAAAAAGACTATTTCCAGCGGAGAATGCTCCTTCTGCACCCACTCAGCCACACACAGCCATACCCTTTTCTTTGTACCCAGGATCAGGGGTTCTGCTCTTAAATGAAATGTATCGGAGGACATTGGTTTGGACTGAGCTCTTGCACTAGGCCCAAGAGATCAAACCAAAGCCGGGCGCTGGTGGCTCACGCCTGTAATCCTAGCTACTCAGGAGGCTGAGATCTGAGGATTGAGGTTCAAAGCCAGCCCGGGCAGGAGAGACCGTGAGACTCCTATCTCCAATAAACCACCAGAAAACCGGAAGTGGCACTGTAGCTCA
>NW_012267243.1:3464604-3475445 GCF_000151885.1 Dipodomys ordii | reverse complement strand
CCCCCCCCAAAAAATAAAATATTAGGTAAAGCAGAATCATAGAAACTTTTCACAGGGAGAAGATAAGGAACAGCACAATAGAAACAGTTTCTTGGGGGAGCAAAAGGTGGAGAGCACCAAGAAACATTGGTTCTTGCCTCTGATTGAGAAGGTGTAATTCCTCCAAGTTATTTACATCCTTTTATTCTTTATTTCTGTGCTCAGGGATAGAAGAGCCATAGAAAGTTTGAATGTAGATGTAATAGTTTCTCTAGCTGTTAATTAAGAATGATTGTGTTTGCCCTTACATGTAGTTAGGTTAAGTAATCTCTTTAACTTGCATACCTCAAGTCATTCGTTTCATTCATTTGTTACATAGCCTCATTTGTACCTGTTTTGTCTTTGTAACTAGATCATATAGTATTCTATGGTGGAGATCATCTATTTGCCTTACTAACTCCATCATTGGTCCATCAAACATTCACTGAATGCTTTTAGGAATGGGGCTGAATTCTAGAGAAAAGAGTCTTTTCTATACCCTTAGTATCACAATAGGTATGAACAGCATGATCGCAATCTTAAACACTTTGGAAAGTAAAGCAGCTAATAAATTAGGGGAAAGACAAACAAACACCTAATGACAGATTTTAGGAGAAGGTGTAGTCTTCACCACCCTCCACCAGAGAGCACCATCTTCTCATGAGCTGGAAAGGGTACTTCCTCTTCATAGTACATAGAAATACCGACTTAAAAACAGTGAAGGAGGGATGAGAAGAAAGGACACACCAGCAATGTTGTCCAGGTATCCAGATCTGTTTCCTGTTAGGTGTGTGGACATGAATAAGCAACACCAGAACCAGTAGGGGACAGAAGTGGCTGCATACAAGAGCACTAGAAACTTCTTGGTCACTCAGTCTCAGACCACCCTTCCTGGTTGGAGTGAAAAATAATTGTGTGAGTCTCTTAGGGACTGTTTCATGCCCAGATGCCAGAAGGAATCAGACAGTCAGTCCCTTTGCCATCCTTGGAAGGAAAGATTTAGACAAGAACACGGTCCTAGAATTGGCAGTTGGACATCCCTTCTCCTGAACCCCGCTATCAGAACTCATCTTGTGGAGATGACTTCAAAGCTCAAGAGCCATGAAATTACCCATGCTGGTGCTTTTGATAACAAATGCTAAGAAGTGAGCTAAAAGTAGGGATAGCCATAAATATTGGAAGACTATGCTGACATTGAAATTGGCTTTGATCTCCATGGAGAGTGGTACTAACCACAGAAGACCATGGTGGTTATCATAATAGACACTGCACTGTGTGAATATCAGAATGAGCCCACAATGATGATTAAAGAGGCTGGTGATCATAAAGTCTCTTGGAAAAAATAAATATAGGCATCACCATTAAATTTTCTCTCTCTTTTTTTGCTAGTCCTGGGACTTGAACTCAGGGCCTAGGCATTGTTGCTGAGCTTCTTTTGCTTAAGCTAACACTCTACCACTTGAGTCACAACACCACTTCTGGCTTTTTCTGTTTATATGTTACTGAAGAATCAAACCTAGGGTTTTATGCATGCTAGGCAAGCACTCTACCACTAAGCCACAGACCCAGCCCCCCTTTTTTTGGGGGGGGTTCGGTCATGTGGCCTGAACTCTGGGCTGGGCGCTGTCCCTCAGCTCTTCAGCTCAAGGCTAGCGCTCTACCACTTGAGCCACAGTGCTACTTCCTGCTTTTTTCTTTTTGCTTACGTGGTGCTGAGGAATCGAACCCAGGGCCTCATGCATGCAAGACAAGCACTCTACCACTGAGCCACCTTCCCAGCTCCAGCCCCCTTATTTTTTTTTTATTTTCTTTACTATGTTTGGCATAATGCCCGCTCCTTTGGTTGTTAATAGCTCCAATAATCAGCCTCTCCAAGCTGAGGGAAAGATGATGGGAACAGCAATTAGGGCTTCTCACAACTTGAATGAATACCAGTCTAAAACCATAGTATCTTAAAAACTCTGTGTGTGTGTGTGTGTGTGTGTGTGTGTGTGTGTGTGTGTGTGTGTGTGTATCACTATTTTTTATGCCATTATTTTTGGAAGCAATTGTAACTCTGCTTCATTTCATTTCTTTTTTTTCTTCCTGTCCTGGAGCTTGAAGTCCTAGAGCTATAGCTACACTTTTGGATTTTTTAGGGGTAATTTTTTGGAGATAAGAGTCTCACAGACTTTGATGCCCTGGCTGGCTTTGAACAGTGATCCTCAGATCTAAGCCTCCTCAGTAGGTAGATTACAGGGATGAGCCACTTTAGTCAGGTGTAATAGTCCTTCATCCAAGAAGGTGATGACTCAAGGAATGGAAAGAGAGGTTCTGTCTATTCAGGGCTTTACCCTTACCTCTCCTTAGGATGTATACACTACTTTGAATGACAAATGAAGCCACTGGTAACAGATTGAAGAAATGCAGAGGAGTACAAGCCTATCCTGGGACATATTAAAACATCAAGATGAAAAATAAAATCTCTTCTCACAAGAACTTCAGTTAAGAGAGTCTGCTCTTTATATATACTAAGGAAACTATAGCACTTTTGCCAACATGGTTTTGAGGCTGGAGGAGTCAAACCTAGGTTATTACATATGATAGAGCAGTGGTCTACCTTCCAAGTGTGTGCTTCTTTCCAATGTAGTGTTTTATTGGCAATTCATTATTAATGACACTCCTTCCAGCTTCCCAAGTTTTTTTCTGAGGGAATGGTTCAAATGGTAGAGCATTTACTCAGCAAGCACAAGACTTTGAGTTCAAACCCCAGATCAAAAAAGAAAAAATATTTTAGTCACTATTACATTTTCCAACAATTCCAGGACTTTTAACTTCTTTAAATCCTTTAATTAGTATGACACTGGGAAGCCTGTTTAAGAAGCAGGGTGAGGGAGAAGAGGAGAGTGTTTGATTAAGGAACATTTTGTGCATATATGCACGTGTCAAAAGGAAACTCCCTTGCATGACTAATTTATATTAATAAAAATTTGGGAAGCCAGGCACTGGTGGTGGCTAATGCTTGTAATCCTAAATTATTCAGAAGACTGAGATCTAAGGATCTTGGATTGAAATCAGCCTGGGCGATAAAGTCTGTGAAACTTGTATCTCCAATAAAATACAAAAAGCTAGAAGTGGATCTGTGGCTCAAGTGGTAGAACACCTTGAGCAAAAAAAGTTGAGGGACAGCATCCAGGCCCTGAGTTCAAGCACCAGGAGTGTCACACACCACACCACACCACACTCCACACGCCCAAAATATGGGGAAAAGTATGACACTGAACAACTTCTTACAAGACTGAAGGTCTTTCATCTTAATACTCACATCCTACTAGAAAAAGACAAGAGAAATGAACTGGTTAAACACAAACCAAAACGAAGAATCAATTCCCTGATAACTTCAGAGAAAGAGGTCCAGGCTTTTCGGAGATTGATATTTTAAGTGGACATAGCTAGGAGATATTGCTGATTAATTGTGGAAGCTGAGTTCTACCATGCGGAAAATTACCCTATGGCAGGAATCGGTCAGTGCCCACGGAATAGAATCGACGGCGTATAGAATGAGTCCAGTGCATCCAATGGGGTCTGGGAGGCCAGCTAAGGTGAAGGCTGGTCCTCAGATCCAGGTCTGCACAGAAAATAGCTAGCCAGGGCCTGTGGAATCTGGAACTTGCCAGGGGTGTCACTGTGTGCTCACAGCGGGTGGAGTTCTGTTGACTAGAGGCTAATTGGTTCTGCTCTAACCAATCACAGTGGCGGGAAGAACAAGGCGACATGAGCTCTGCTGGTGAGTGTTGGAGAGGGGCGCGCAGAGGTGTTGAGCAAACCACTCGCCCGCCCAGTTCTTAACAAGAGGGAGCCATGTAGGGCTGCTACAAGTGGTTTCAAAGCATCCACGGCCTTAGCTTTCCTGCTCTCCTTCTTGAACTTTAAGGCCTCCTTCCTAAGACAGCTAAGGCAAAAGGGAGGAGGTCAGATGGAAATGGGGCCGTCCCGCGCCCCTTTTGTAGGGAGAAGGCCCACACGGATTGGAACTGTACAGTGATTCCTTTGTTGCTAAGTCAGTACTAACAAGGTGCGAGTTGAGTGCTGCCCGCCTGCCGAGCTAACGGAGTGTGAAGGGAAAACAAGCCTGGAGCAATGGTAGGATTGGTTAATGGTAGGATTGGGAGGTTCTCCAGAGTCTTGTTTTCTTATTAGGACTATCTGGCCAATGGCAATCCTTATCGCAGCCAAACCCCTCTTCACTAGCAGTGGGTGAACAAGAGTAAAAAATGCATACCATGGTTGTAAAAAGGGGTCTGTGTCTGGGGACATTAGAAGAACATTATCTATGTGTTGACACGAACAACATTAGGGGCTGGGAAGGTGGCTCAGTGTAGAGTACTTGCTTTGCATGCATGAGGCCCGGGGTTCGATTCCTCAGCACCACAAAAGCAGAAAAAGCCAGAAGTGGCGCTGTGGTTCAAGTGGTAGAGTGCTAACCTTGAGCTGAAGAGCTGAGAGACAGCACCCAAGGCCCAGAGTTCAGGCCCCACAACCGTCAAAAAACAAACAAACCACCACCACCAACAACAACATTAAAAGGTGTTGAAAGAGAGGAAAGGAGTTTAAGAAAAAGTAATATGGCTAGGATGATTGATCAAAACAAATTATATGTATATCATATGTACATATCACAATGAAGTCCCTTGAACCATTAATTTATGTTAATAAATTTTTTTAAAAAATTAAACTTTAAAAAGACCCACTCCTCATGTGCATACACATATATGCTATATATGTGTATTATATATATTATTTAGTACATATGTAGTATATTATATATCTATTATATATTATGTATTTATTATATTATATAGTATATTATATGTTATGTACTATATAATCTTATATGTGTATAAAAATAATACATTATGTGTGTGTAAGTAGCTAAAATATAGAAATACATAGGCACATAACAGAAATACATGGTCACACAGTTTAAATGTAGAGTGTCAGCTTGAGTGAAAAAGCCAAGCTAGAGAGAGAGGCCCTGAATTCAGGCCCCAATACAGACAGACAGACAGACCACATATAGAGTTTTCTTAGAACTCATGTCCACACTAACTTTTCCAGTTCTACCTCATTTCTCTACAGTCCTTTTGCTTTTCCCAAGCTCATATTTACATGTTTCTTTCTGTCACAGAAGGTTCTGGCTGTCAGCATTACATTTATTTTTCTCAGTCCTATAACACATCTCCTATTGTATCAGAATTAGTTCAGCAATATTAGCACCATGAACCTACTAAAAAGATCAGGATCTATTTGCAGTTCTCCTTACCACTACCTCAACCTCGCTACTGTAACAATTTCCCATGCATATACTACAGGCCCAAGAAGAAGGCTTCATAGCCAAATACTGGCTTAGTAAATTAACTTGAATTTCTTCTTTCCCCTTTTCCTTAACTTTTTCTTTTTTCTTCCTTCCTTCCTTCCTTCCTTCCTTCCTTCCTTCTTTCCTTCTTTCTTTCTTTCTTTCTTTCTTTCCTTCTTTCTTTTTGTTGGTTGCAGGGCCTGAACTGTAGACTTGGGCACTGTCCCTCAGCTCTTCAGCTCAAGGCTAGCACTCTACCACTTGAGCCACAGCTCCACTTCTGGCTTTTTTTTCTGCTTATGTGTTGCTGAGCAATCGAACCCAGGGCCTCTTGCATGTGATGCAAGCGCTCTACCACTGAGCCACCTTCCCAGCCCCTCCTTAACTTTTCTTTAATTTCAAATCCTTCCTCACTTATCCCTTTGGGCAAGGCCTTTATTTAACATGCAGTTGGAATCATTATTTCCATTTGCTTGGAGGTTTGGATTTTTCCCCCAGTGATTTTAAAACTAAGTTTGCATAGTATTAAAAATAATTTTAAAATACCTGATATGCAATAAATGGCTGAAAACCAAACAATCCAAAAATTAAAAGTCATCCCCTGATGACCTCGCCAATCTGCAGACTGGCGAGACTGCGGACAGAAAGCAGCAGGCAGGGGAGACTGAAGCAGAGGGCCATATCATCAGAGTGCTTCATCTACATTTATGAAAAGAGCCTAATAAAACCTTCTAAAATTGTTTAAAAGGCAGGGACAAAAGCAATAAGAAGTTAACAGAGGGGTGAATTTGATTAAAGTATATTATAAGCATGTATGGAAATACACAATGAAAGCCTTTTGAACAATTGATGTACACTAATAAAAAAGAGAAAATCATCTCTTTTTCATGAAGTAAAAGTACATCTATTTGTGCCTTCAGAGATGACATTGAAATAGAAATAATTCACCATTAAAATCAAATCAGTGGAATAAGTATTTTTATAACAATTACTATATTCTGTCCACGTTTTTATTAATCCACTGGGGAAAAGTATCTTAGTTGAACAATCATCTCTTTTTTAAATTTAATTTTGTTGTAAAGGTGGTTACATAAGTTAGGTAATGAGTACATGTCTTATGGAACATTGTTACCTCCTCCCTTGTTTTTTCCTGTTTTCCCTCCTCCCTGACTCTCTCCCACCCGCCAAGTGGCAAAGTGCATTTCCAACATAGTGTCTTGTGCGTTTTGCTGCTGCATTGGTTCACTCTTTGTCCTTTGATTCACCATTTTGTTCTCTTGAAATAACAATTCGTCCAGCACTGACAGATCTTTTTATTCAGTTTTTTCTTATTTTTAATTATTGTAAAGGTGATATTCAAGGGGTTACCATTTCATAAGTTAGATAATACATTTCTCTTTAGACAATGTCACCCCTTCCTTTGCTCTCTCCTAGTTTTTCCCTCCTGTTTCTGCCCACGCTAACAGGTCTTGAATAAGGTATAAATGATTTTAGTGTCTAGGAGAAGAAAGAAGACAAAACCTAAATTCCTCTTGTCACAGAGCTCAGTCTGGCTAGGAAGCTGTCCACATCAATGGATGAAAACAATGTGTCAAGCAGGCCAAGGCAGGGGCATGAGGTAGAGAGTACCAGACAGAGATGTGCCACCCATGCAACCTATTACCATGATCTTCCAGCCACTGATCAGGAGCAGAATTATCCCGAGGCATGTGATCGTGATCAGTTGTGATGGTGTAGAGATCACAGCCAATCTAACACTTCGTAAACTTGTACTATTCTTAGTTCACCAATATTATTTATTCATGATGGATAACTAGAAACTTGAGAAGTCACCTAGAGTGGAGAGGAGACTTCTGGCAATGGGAGTGTGGGAACAAAGACTTAAAGTAAAGTAGACTCCTAGTAGATTCTTGCTGTTAAAGTAGTAGCACTTTTGGGAGTGTCTTGATTTGGACTTGGAAACAGGAGGTAACATATTGTGAAGTGGTAGGAGGTGAGCCTATAGGCAAAAACAAAAACAAAAAAAAAGAGACTAAAGCCTCAGATACCATGAAGGATTTGGGCTTTATCTTGCAGGACATTGAAGGGTATTTAAAGGGCCTCAGTAACGACATCAGCATTTGCAGTGGCAGGCTGTAGAAGATATTGGAATAGGAAGGGACTGGAACTAGCGATACCATTTAAGAAACCGACACAGTTTTCTAGGGGAGAGACAAAAAGAACCTGAGAGAATTAATGTGCAGGAGCCAGAGACCTCTGGCTCATACCCATCATCCTACCCACTCAAGAGGCTGAAAACTGAAGATTATGGTTTGACGGCAGCCTAGGCAGAAAACTTCCTAAAAGTCTTATCTCCAGCTAACTAGCAAAAAAAAAAAAATCTGGAAATGGAGGTGTGACTCAAGGGCTAGACCAAATGCCAGTTTTTAGTGAAAAGCTAAGGAGGAGTGCAAGGCACGGAATTCAAGCCCCAATACCTGTACACACACACACACACACACACACACACACACACAGAGTTAATGGGCACAGATGGAGACAGAGAAGAGAGATTCCAGAAATAGGGAGAAACCACAGAGCAGGGATCACTTACTGCATATGGGCAGGAGGAGGGAGCAGAAGGGGAGATAGAAGAGGCACGAATGACAGGCAGGAGAGGGAGTCAAATCTCCATTTTCTGGATTAGGCAATTGAATCAGTAATGTGTCTAATGCACATTGGAAGGCCTGGGCACATAGAACGCATTGAGATGCATGTGCCTAATGGATGTAAACAGAGATGGCCCGTATGATTAAAGCAAGAATCAAAAAAAGAGAGGTCTGAGCTGAAAAAACAGATTTTTGAATCATCTGTGTGTCATAAATCAGAGGATACTCATAAAAAAGAAAAGCAGAGCAGGATGTAGGGAAAACACACATGAAATTTTATGCTAGACAGGAGGAAAAATGGTATTTGTGGAACAGAAGGTAGCGACTGACACCAGATCTACTACTTATAATACTGTCTGGGTGTCTGGGTTGTTTCTGTGTCTGGTATTCAAAGACAGCAACCATCTGGTGTCATCAGGAAAAGTGACCAAGGCCTTTGTCTAGTTTTGTTATTAAACCTGTAAGCCAGTGATTGCAAATGACTCACTATTATCAGATGCTTGACTAGATGAAGCCAGGTACCTCACATAAATTATTTAAGCCATTCATTTAGTCTTTCATTATAAACTTTGGGTATGATGGAGAAATGTTGGACCATTGCTAAGACAGTTAACTTATTATTTAATAATTGAATGCTGTACTCTAAAAAACATTTGGAGGAGGTGACGCTGTAGCTCAAGTTGTATAGTTCTTGCCTTGAGCTGAAGAGCTGAGGGACAGTGCCCAGGCCCAGAGTTCAAGCCCCACGACCGACAAAAACAAAAACAAACAAAAAAAACCCACAGAAACATGTGGAGTAAGCATAAGGGATTGTCTAGTCCACAGGAGATTCCTGTACTTAAATATATGACTATCAACATTTGTATTGTCTGATTACCTTAAACAACAACTATCAAAGCGAAGAGAAGCATTTAATGTATTGCATGATCAAATGAATAATCAAGAAAGTTCTTACCAGGCTGTAATGCTGGGTCCCCACAAACCAGCTGAAGTTTGATTGAAATACACAAGTTCCTGCCTTTGGTTTCTTAAAGAAGATACAAAATATATTATAGTAGACTAAACAGTGACACAGGAGAACCTCCAAAGCGAACCCCATTTCAAACCATACTAAGGCAATATGCAAGGAAGTCAGTTGTTCATTTGTACTCTGCTCTGGAAAGTGTTGGGGTGTATTAGTTGGAAGTAAGCATGTTGTTGTAAATTTAGGGACACAGCATAAATGGGACACGCAGTCCTGTCAGACTAGGGGCTCCCCACAGCTGGGAGTGTTTAAGCAGAGTGACAAGTGACAAAGATCTGGAAAAGGACAGATGTGAGTTCGATCACACTAAAGGCTGTCAGCATGGTTGTTGGCCATGGATGATGGATTCATTTGCTCCATTTTTTCCCTTGTAATACAATCTGCTCAGGGGTTTTTTATTTTTATTTTTCCTCCCATATAGAGATCATCGCTTCTACAAACCTTATCATTCTTCTAGAGGATGAGATCTTTGCTGATTTTTTCAACACATTTCTTTCTCTCCCGGTAAGCATTCTCAGACTTAAATACAATGTATTCTTTACAGCTGAACAGTAAATCTCACTGACCCAAATGCCTGTTTAGTTTTGATGACATTGTTTTCTTTTTTCTTGATCATGGGGCTTGAACTCTGGGCCTAAGCACTGTCCCTCAGCATTTCAGTTCAAGGCTAGTGCTCTACCACTTGAGCCACAGCACCACTTCTGAGTTTCTGGTGGTTTATTGGAGATAAATAGTCTCATAGACTTTCTTACCTGGGCTGTCTTTGAACCGTGATCCTCAGCCCTCCTGCGTAGCTAGGATTACAGCCATGATCCACCGGTGCCAGACTGTTTTCGTTTTGTTTTGTTTTGTTTTTAAACAAAATTCTGTATCAACTCAAGAGCTTTTGCAATTTAAGCAAGATGAATTTAATTGACCTGCGAAGAAATGCAATTTGAAAGGGACAATAATAACCTCACTCCTTCAATATCTGTCTGGAAGGTGATATGTGTGGATTACAACTTGTATCTAAGGGGAATGGACACTTGAGCTGAATGGATTAATAGACAATAAAAGGCTTAATCTTTTCTTTGTTCTTCCATAAATTTGCTTTATATATTTTTTAAAAATCTATATCTGCTTGCCAGAGAGAAGTAGCAAAGATTTTGGTCTGTGGTATCAGGCTTTAGCTCTATTCAGTTTTCTTCTTTGTAGCACACAAGGTCTCACAAGTCTCCAACAAATTAACCAGGAAACAGTAGAAAGTGTAGTCATGACTCAAGTGGTAGAACAGCAGCCTTGAACAAACAAGCCAAGTGAAAGTTTGAGTCCTCGATACAGGCACATATATTATTACAAATTTAAGACACACACTATCTCCATATGTAATTTATAACCCAAGACTTCATATCTTCAGTCCTGTCTGCTTGTTCAGTTCAAAAGCTTAGACAAATCCAAAGCCATTTCTCATTAGAAATAGCTTTACACCTTTCTTATTTCATGGAGAAAGTGAATAATACAACACATCAATATATCATAATATCAAGAGCATTTGCTTTTGCATACAGGCAAGCTAAGTCCCAAGTCTAGGCAGGGGAGAGCCAAAAAAATGAATCTTGCAATTCAGTAGCTAGAATATTCTGGTGCAGAACAAGTTAATTCCATGGAATACATTTAATATTTAAGGTCCCTCAAAACAGGAAGGCTGGGGCTGGGAAGGTGGCTCAGTTGCCTTGCATGCATGAGGCCCTGGATTCGATTCCTCAGCACCACATAAGAAAAAAGAAAAAAGCCGGAAGTGGCGCTGTGGCTCAAGTGGTAGAGCGCTAGCCTTGAG
>NW_012267243.1:3292240-3464369 GCF_000151885.1 Dipodomys ordii | reverse complement strand
GCGGCTCAGTGGTAGAGCGCTTGCTTTGCATGCCTGAGGCCCTGGGTTCCAGTCCTCAGCACCACATAAGCAGAAAAAGCTGGAAGTTGCGCTGTGGCTCAAGTGGTAGAGCGCTAGCCTTGAGCTGAAGAGCTGAGGGACAGCGCCCAGGCCCAGAGTTCAGGCCCCATGACTGGACCAAAAAAACAAAAACAAAACAGAACAAAACAGGAAGGCTGTGGAGTCTCTGCTTCTCTGTGTCCGTAGATAAGCTGAGCTATGCACCTGAAGACCAGTTCCACCTCTTTCCTATCTTTCCTTTGCAGGTTTTTGGACAGACACCATTTTATACTGTTGAAAGTTCACAATGGAGCTTGTGGCCAGAAATGCCCTATAATCTGGTGAGAAGATTCTCGAATGGTGAAAGGTTTGGATGGAGAAAGAGAGGCTTGTGTTTGAAGCATGAATTGGGAAAGGGAGAGAAACAGGGATCCCAAAAGATGACTTTGGGAGAAACTGTAAGGCAGGTGACTGAGCAGGTAGACATTTTACAATTTTATCGGAGATAAGAAATTGCTGGTGAACACTTTCCTTCCTATACTTGTCCATAGTTAACAAACAGAATTTGTTTCTGATTGTTGGGTAGCAGGTGCTTGGAACACAATGCTGAGAAGAATTTTGAGGTCATACCTTAGCAAGAATGATATAAGAATTAATTGACATTGCCATGGTTCTGGGATAAGAAACAGTGCCCCATAAATCACTTAGTTATAATCAGATATCAACTATCAGATATAGTCCAAGGTAAGAAGTGACTCTGAAACTTTTATTCCTTCCTTTCTTTCTTTCCTTTTCTTTCTTTCTTTCTTCCTTCCTTCCTTCCTTCCTTTCTTTTTTCTCCCTTCCTTCCTTCCTTTCTTTCTTTCTTTTTTTTTTTGGTTGGTCGTGGGGCTTGGACTCTGGGACTGTTCACTGTCTCTCAGCTCTTCAGCTCAAGGACACTTGAGCCATAGCGCCACTTCTGGTTTTCTGGTGCTTTATTGGAGATAAGAATCTCCTGGACTTTCTCACGGGCTGGCTTTGAACTGTGATCATCAGATCTCAGCTTCCTGAGTAGGCAGGATTATAGGTGTGAGCCACTGGCACCTGGCTCTTTTCTTTTCTTTCTCTCTCCCCCTCCTTCCTTCCCCCCCCTCTTTCTCTCTTTACCTCTCGCCCTCTCTATCTCTCATGTATGTGCTGATATTGGGTTTAAACACAGGGCCTGGGAGCTAACTGACCCTTAGCATCACTCAAAGCTGACACTCTACCACTTGAGACACAGTGCCACACCTGGCTTTTTGGTGGTTCATTGGAGAGGAGAGACTCATGGTTGGCTTCAAACCACAGTTCTCAAATCTCAGCCTCTCTAGTAGCTAGGATTAAAGGCATGAGCCAGTGGTGCCTGGTTTATCACTCCCAAATTTCTGATGATTACTTGACCGTTGTCTTTTAGAAACATGTCTTTTATATTTTTTTCTTCTTATACATTTCACCTTTTCCTTCTAAATTGTCTTTCTCATGTCTCTTTCTTCCCTTTACTCTTGTCCTTTTCTTAGACCTACCAATATCTCCTCCATGAGATTCCAATGGTACGTAGGACTGGAAAAGACACAGAAAGCCCCCCTCCTAATAAGGTTTTTTGTCATCTCTGAGTTCTAGAAAGCTAAGAAGAGATAACCTACTTCAATTCTTACTTTTTGTTTCTATGGGGAAAAGAGGAAAAAAAACTCTGAAACTTTCTTTTTTTCATTTTTTCTCCCTTTTCTTACGGATCCGGGACCCATCCTGTACTCTAAATTATGGTATGTGTGTGTTTGTATGTTTGTGTGTTGCTATTTATGTTTTTAAGACAGAGTCTCACTACACAGCCCTGGCTGGCCTAGAACTTGCTCTCCTCCTGTCTCAGCTTCCTAAGTGCTGGGATGATGCTTCATGATGCTGTTTCATTGCATAATAGGTATGGGTTGGAGACGTGTGAGACCTGTGTGTTTACAAAGAAGAAAGTTGAGTAGGGCTAAGCCTGACGCCACAGACCAAAATCTTGGCTGCTAGGCTCTGGGAAGCAGATATAGATTTTTCAAAAAAAAAAAACATAAGGCAAATCTATGCAAGAATAAAGAAAAGTTTTGGAAGGGTAAGCCTGTTATTTTCTATTAGTCCATTCAGCTCAAGTGTCTATTCTCCTCAGATACAAGTTATAATCCACACACCTCTCCTTCCAGATAGTGGAAAAGTGAGGCTACTCCTGTTCCTTGTCAAGCTGCATTTCTTAGCAGTGCAGTTCAACTTATCTTTCTGTTGCTGGTTTTGTTTGAACTCTAGATCTGCAAGTACAAAAAATTATTGACCTGGTTGGAAAAGTATCGGTTACCTTTCTTCTGTAAAACAAACTTATGTTTCCATTACATTCTCTGTCAGGAGCTCATCAGCTTCATCAAGTCTCAAGAAGGAGGTAAGTGTGTGTGTGTGTGTGTGTGTGTGTGTGTGTGTGGTGATGTTTCATTGTGACATTTTCACACATATATATAATGCATAGTGATCACATTCTCCCTTTGTTACTCCCTTTCTCAGTCCCCCATTTATGAAACAATTTCAACAGGTTTCAGTGTTCCCATTTGCCCTCTCTCCCTCCTACTGGGTATCTACCCCCACGCCCCAACAAAGTTTGTTTTCCTGTCATTTGTGTGTGTGTGTGTGTGTGTGTGTGTGTGTGTGTTGGTAATGAGGCGTGAATTTAGAACCTCTCACTTGAGGCACACCTCAAGTCTGGCTTTTTTTCTTTTTCTTTTGCTAATTGATTGGAGACAGGGTTTTGTAGTCTTTTCTGCTTGAACTAGCTTTAAACAGATCTCAACCTCTTGAGTAGCTAGGATTACAGGCATGAGCCACCAACAGCCAGCTAGTTTGTGTGTGTGTGTGTGTGTGTGTGTGCGCGCACACGTGTGCTCATGCATGCACATGGGCGTGTGTGTGTGTGTGCTGGTACCAAGGGAGGAAGCCAGAGCCTTGCATTTTGTTTTCTGTTTTTTGGTTTTTTTTTTACTTAGGACTGGTGCTCTGCCTCTTGAGACATGCCTTCAGCCCTACCACTCTCATTAATTAAACATCACATTTTTTTTTCACATGCAGAAGCTAGATTTAAAATACACCAGGACATGATCAATTATACAGGATGCTAGACATTAACACACAGTGAGACCTAAGGAAGATCCTCTTAGAGGAGGAACACAAAGGTGCAATACCTATGTGCTCTGATCGTATAAAACAATATATATTGAAAGGAACTCTAGAAAATGGAAATAAGAGGATTTTTTCTTTTCTTTTTGTCTTGCTTGTTTGTTTATCTGTCTTCGGGAGGGGGGTAAGCACGGGCACAGAAATGGAGGGACCGTGGATGAACAAATGCAACAGTGGTACTCAGTAGACACTATGTTGGTAATAAACTATACAACTCATGGATGGGGATGGGAGGAAAAAACAGAGAGAAACAGAGAGTGAGTGAGTGAGAGAGAGAGAGAGAGAGAAGGGAGTGACATTTTCCAGAAAGAAAGGGACTACTTACCAACCAGACTTATGAAACAGCAACCCTTCTGTATGTCACCTTTAAAATAACAGTTAAAATATTTAACAAAACATTAATTATACCCAGGGGTTTTACCGTGGTATTTCAGATATGCATATTATAGATTTTGCTCAGAGTAACCCCCTCGGTTGCTTTCCTCACTCCCCCCAACGGAGGGTGCTTTTGAGCTGTGTACTGCGTGTATGTCCGTGGGTCCCTCACAAGCCACTTAACAGGTGCCACGAGACACCTGCCTTCAAAGTCACCACCTCGCCAAGACCCTGTTCATGTAACTGGCCACTGTTTTCCCTCAGTCACACTGAGCTGGGAGACAGGACTTTATCTGACAGCCATGGACCTTATCTGACCATGGACTTTATCTGACAGCCAAAATGATGAGATGGCAAAAGGCAGACCAGTGGCTACTGGAAAAGTGCATCGGCGGGGTGCGAGGGATGCTGCGCTTCTGTTCCTACCTCAAGGACAGTGCAGGTGGGTTCTTGATGTTGTTCTTGAGACGTTCACAAGTTCTTCACAGTTTCCAGCTTCCCCGTGACTCCAGATGACAGCTACAGTAAATATAAGACATGTTCAATAATGCAGTGTGGGTAATAGCTATCAGAGTCCTTTTCTTCATCCGTCCATTCATCCATGTATTTAACAACAGGATTTATTGTGCATCCGCCTGTAACAGCAGCTGTACTGGTAAGTTGAGATACAAAAGTGAAGGACAGACATAAGTTCTTATTTCATAATGCTGTCAGTATGGTGGGGGAGAGGGGCAGGAAGCAAGGATAAACCCTATGGGACAGCATGGGAATCCACTATTCCCTGACCTATTAGGTTTACTTGTTACTGGGAGCTAGGAAGTAGACAGTTAACATTGGCTGACACTCCAATCAGTACATAAAGTTTCATTCAGGGACAGACCTTAGTTTTAAGGGTGACACCCTGGGTCCTCTAAGAGCAGATTAAGGAGAACCAAACAGACTCTTTCAGCTTGCCACTCCGAATTTAAGCTTAGCAAAGCTGTAAAATAAGAAATGTGCTTCTTGGCACTTTGGGCCTGCAGTGATCTGTGTGTGGTTGTTTGGAGTGGATCATGTAGGAAATATTTGTTTTTGATCTTCATTCGGGGGGGTGGAATAAAATTCAAAGAATCTGCAGTTTTCCTTAAGGTGACAGTTTTCCAACAACAACAAAGTCTCTTATCCTCTCCAGTGTTTGGATTTTTCTGGAGCTGATTTCTTAGCTGGAAGGAGGGACTAATAGTGATGATTGCTGGTGCAGGAGAGGCAGCTGCTGTGTGCGTGGAAGGCACAGAGCGGCTTCACACAGATACAGAAGCCGCGACAATGGTGCTGATCTTTGTCTTTCTGGCCTGGTCTTTAGGCGAAGAGTTGGTGGATTTCTGGATTCTTGCTGAGAAGATCTTGAGCATAGATGAGACGAACGTAGACGTGCAGGATTACTACTTGTCCCTCCTTCTTATGCTGAAGGCCACCCACCTGCAGGAGGGCTCCAGGGTGGTAACTCTTTGCAACGTGAATATCAGTAAGAATTGTAAAGAATGTTGGAATCAAAATCCGTGGGTGCTGGAACCAAAGATGAAATTGGTGTCTGATAACCCTTAGTCTTTTGCTTTTTCAGGCTGTCCCCTGTTCCATTTGCTATATAATAAGGATGCCATGGGAATCCCAGCCCTTAACCTAAGAAGCTGAAAGAGACCAGTTGTCCTCAGTATTTGTCTCTTCCTGCTATCCTACCTTCCAGTAAGGATTTTCTAGAAGGAATGGATAGAAGTTGAGACAGAGTAAGGATGTGGCTCATGGCTCAAGTGGTTTTTACCTCGATGAAAAGGGCTGAGAGTCTCTTGAACAAATTACAGTCTGTGAGCCATATATATGGCCTAGAAGCAAAGATTTTTTTAAATTATTTAAAGGTTTAAAAGAGGAGAAATTATATGTCGTTCACAAAACCTAAAATATTTGCTATCTGGCTCTTTACATAAAAATGTTTCTGACTCATATTGGTTTATTTGATAAATGAGACTATTTTCTTTATTTTTCTTTATTTATTGCAAAGATGATGTACAGAGGGGTTACAGTTACGTAAGTCAGGTAATGAGTACATTTCTTATTGAACAGTGTCACCCTCCCTCATTTTCTCCCAGTTTTCCCCTCTCAGAGACTATTTTCTTTTTTAAAAATATTGTACTACTCAGTGGACACTATGTTGAAAATGAGCTATACAACTTGTGGGTGGAGATGGGAGGGAAAAACTAGGAGAGAACAAGGGAAGAGGTGACATTTTCCAAAAAGAAATATACTCATTACCTGATGTATGTAACTCTAATACCTCTGTACATCTTTATAGTAACTATATATTTTTAAACTTTTACAAAAGGAGTTATTCTGAGCCCAGTATCACTGTGTTCCCAAGATATGTTGCTTCAGATTAGCTAAATGTCTCTACTCACATAGATCACTGGAGGAAGTGGGGTTGTGGCACAAGTGATAGAGTATCAGACTTGAGCAAGAAAACTGAGGGAGAGCACAAGGCCCTGAGTTCAAGCCCCAGCACTAGCACACACACACACACACACACACACACACACATATGAACGACTCCTTCCATATAGATAATTGACAATTGATAGCAATAAAGTCATGAATAGTGAATACTGACAATTGAAAGTCCAATTAGTTTCCAGCCCAAACTACTCCCAAACTACTCTACCCAGCATCTCTCATTTTCAATAATCTTTTCTTATAAACTTTGCTTTTTTCATAATAATATTCAATGGCATACAAAAAACCCCAGTGTGATATTTTATTCCATGAGGAAGAAAACAGGTAGGAATTCCTCTGGAGAAAGGAATCATTGTGTACAGAGAAAAATTAAAAAACCTTTCCAGTATGTGTTTTCCCTGCTTAGGTCCCACAATTCTGTGCAGGACGAATGAAATACTATATACCAAGACATGTGTGAAAATCTAAAAACTCATCCTCACCATCGTCACACGATTTTTCACTCTTCGACTCTCTGTATTCTTTCCAGAGTCCCTCCTGAACCTCTCCATCTGGCATCCCAACCAGTCAACCACCAGAAGAGAGATCCTGAGCCACATGCAGAAAGTAGCTCTGTTTAAACTCCAGAGCTATTGGCTCCCTAACTTTTATAACCATGGCAAGATGACCATGGCCAGTGAGGAAGCATGCTATGATCTGCTGCAGGAGTATGAGAGTCGCCGGTTCAATGCTTACGCTGTGCATTCAGGAGGGCTCCCTCTGAACATGACCATTAAGAAATCCCAATACTCCCCAAAGCACTACTCAAGTAGAAGGATCAAGAGGAAGATGTGGTACTTGATCAATCCTGGCTCTTGGTCTATGGAAATGGTCCCCAAGCCAGATGTCTGTCCAATGGGCCCGCAAGAGTTTTCTAATGAGCAGAAGATGGAAATACATATGCCTCCCCTGAAAGTGGATTCTGCAAATGAGAGATTAATTAGTATCCTGGAAAAGGATGTCATGAAGCCCACTCTGCCAAAGAACCCCAAAAGCCTCCACATGGAGGGCCTCTTTGAGACAAAGTTCTCTTCCCACCTAAGAGCAGCCACCCCTATCTTTAATCACTCCTCTCAGATGGCAATCAATAAGATGATCAAGCAAAGACTGTCTTTTAGATATACCTACTGGGCCTTGTGTGCCGATGCTTATGCAGGAAGTCCTTTCCGGGACTTCCTGAAAAAACTGAATTTGAAAGTAGAGACCCTACTCTTGGACCTATGGCAAGACCTGCACCATTTCCTTAGTGTTCTGATGAGCAACAGGAAGAATGGGAATTCATTCTTTCTGCACATGCTGAGTGATAGAATCTGTGAGCTCTACTTGAATGAGCAACTTGGTACCTGCTTACCACTCACACCTCAAACTATTCAGGGCCTGAAGAAGATGCTGCCTTACGGGGATGCCAACCCTTGGATCTCCAAGGCCCAGATGGAGATCTGCAAGGTAAGACATGCCTGCAAGAAATAGGTTAGTATTTAGTTCAAATCTGACCCCAAACCTGTCCGATCATCTATATTTAACAATATTAACGAGCAACAGTGATCTAATTATCCACACAAATCTTCATATATTGAAGAGCTGGTTTGTTTCTTAATGTGTAAGTTTTATAACCACCTAGGACCAGACAAAACTCCAAAATAGAATGAAGTGGTCAATATTCACCTTCTGTTTCTTTACTTCTTCCTTATATGGCAATCTCTCCAAACCAGGAAACTCAGAATTTTTTAATTTATTATTATTTATTTATATATTTTAATTTTTTTATTATTATGAAAATACCATACAGAGGAGTTACAATTACATGGGCAAGACAATGAGTACATTGTCTTGTCGTGTCCGGTCGTGGGGTCTGAACTCTGGGCCTGGGCACTGTCCCTCAGTTCTTCAGCTCAAGGCTAGCGCTCTACCACTTGAGCTACAGCACCACTTCCAGCTTTTTTCTTTTTGCTTATGTGGTGCTGAGGAATGGAACCCAGGGCCTCAGGCATGCAAGGCAAGTGCTCTACCACTGAGCCACCTTCCCAGCCCTGTAGTATCATCTTTGATCTACTTCTTTGCCCCATCCCATGACCAATACTCTGGCAAAACCTGTAGAATCAGACTTTAATATCTACCCAGAAGCCCTTGCTCCATCCACTCTCCTAGACTATTAAGTGGTGTTCTAACATTTTGCTTCCATGTCTTTCCTCCCCTCTCAGCAGGATGATTTCCACCAGCCACTGTGATTCTACCAAAATACACTGGTGTCATTTTACTGACATTGGGTGAAAGGAAGTGAATGAAGTCTTTGAAAATAAGATAACATTCTGCCTCAATTAACACAGTTTTCTTCCAGTAAAATCCAATGTCCTTGCTAAAATGAACAGACCTTCTTATTATCTGTGTTTAACCTCGCCTCTCTGACTTCATTTACTCCTCTCCATACATACAGTGTTCTGTCACTTGCGCACACTCCGGCTTGGCTCTTGTGTGCCATACACATGCATGTGGATTCAATCTTCAGCTCTCTTAAGTCTCCACCCAAGAGACATCTTCTCATTGAAGCATTCTTTAGCCATTTTCCTACATTCATCTTTCTCCCCTTAGCACTTGCCACTAAATACACAGATACTTAGAATGACATCCTTGGGAGGTCCTCAGCCCTCATTCACCCACTAAAAACATTATGTGGAAACTATCCATACCCAGTTGGACGTATGGAAGCTTTTGGAACCCAGGCAAGAGTTTGTGACACCCTACTGGAGCCCAAGACCAAGGGAAACTGCTTGGAAAAGTCTGGTCTGCACACCCAGTTTCAGGCCTGCCAATTACACTCCAAGGTGAAGAACAAGAATTAGTCTCCCACTCCCCCCCTGCCCATGGACTCAGCCCTAGTTTGTCTTGTTGATGATTCTGCTATCAGTCCTCCATGGGCCAGAAGAAATCATACCTGCAAGTCTCTGGTAACATATCCACTGACAGGACCTGGCTGCATGTGGAGTCAGGCTTGTGATCTAATTCTACCTTGCTCAACTTCAGTTGTAGAGTGAATATCAACTTCCTAAGATTCCAGTAGATACTATTTTCTGTGAAAATGCCCATTAATCTCAGACCCAAGGAAACACCTTGTCCTTGACCAGCAGCAGCCAGACCTATCCTGCCACACTGCAGACCCAGCTCCATCCTAGTCTACTTGGGACTCAGCTCTAGCTGTGATCACTTGCAGATCCAGAAGGAGCCACAGCTTTCCACAGACTAGATTCCAGTTCCATCTGCAATGAATAAAGGTTTATCTCCACCTATCCACAGACACATTGGATCCTAGTGGATCCACATACTGATGGATCCTAGTCGTAAGTTTGACCACAAACACCAGCAGATGACTGGCTCAAAAATCTCTGATTGGGACAGCTGCTTAAGGTCTTTTACTGACCAAACTAGTCTTTAAAAATGGAAATAGGTAAGTTCTTTAAATGCACACATACCAGTTCAGGACTATATGGATCATGAAGAATCAAATATGCATGATATTATCAAAGAGAATAAAGTCCCAGCAGCTGATGCTAAGAACAAGGAGATTCACAAACTGCTTGTCAAAAAATTCAAAATAATCAGGTTTAAAAAACAACCAGAGAGGGCTGGGATGTAGCTCAGTGGTAAAGCGCTTGCCTAGCAAGTGCAACGTCCTGGGTTCGATCCCCAGTACCAAAAAAGAAAAAGACAAAAAAAACAACAACAAGAGAACAAAGATAACAATCATGCAAAGAGGATGCAAACAAAATATGAAATTCAATAAAGAAAAACTACAAAAAGAGCCAAACAAATTATGGTTCTCAAGAATGTGGTAACTGTGCCAGGTTCTGGTGGATCATGTCTAGTCTTAGCTACTCAGGAGTCTGAGAGCTGTGGATTCAAAGACAGCCTGGGCAGGAAAGTCCTTGATATTCTTCAATTAACCACCAAAAAAAAAGAGCTGGAAATGGAGCTACAGCTTAAGTGGGAGAGATTGTGCCTACGCTCTGAGTTAAGCCCCAGAACCACAAAAAATATGGGGACTGAACTGAAAAATTCAACAGCAAACTTGTTCAAGCAGAAGAATTAGTGAATTCAACGAAGAGCCATTTGAAAAGTATCTGTGTAGAGAACCCAGAGAAAAAGAGTGAAGAGAGTCTACAGGACATGGTGTGACACTGGAGTGAATCTATATATGCATTTGTGGATTCTTGGAAGATGAAATAAAGGTGCAAAAAGTTTATCTAAATAATGATGCTAGGCACCGGTGACTCACATCTGTAATCCTAACTACTCAGGAGGCTAAGATATGAGGATTCATCTCCAAATAGCTGAATCTCCCATGAACCACCAAAAAGCTGATCGTGGAGCTGTGGTTAATTGCTAGGTTTGAGAAAAAAAAAGCTCAAGGACAGCACTAAAGCTCTGTGTTTAAGACTCAGGGCCAGTACTCAAAGAAGAAGAAAAAGAAGAAGAAAGAAGAAGAAAAAGGAGGAGGAGGAAGAAGAAGAAGAAGAAGAGAAGAAAAAGAAAAGTTAAAACATCAAGAAGCTAACAAATGAGCATCCAGATTGATGAGCATCAAGGCTTCCTAATGATACTGATTCCAAAGGAGTTTACACTAAAACATGCTTTCATTACATTATTTTTTAAAAATCTACAAAGAGCCAGATGCAGTGGCTCATATCTGTAATCCCAGCTACTCAGAGGAAAAGATTGGGAGATTCATAGTTAAACACTATCCCATACAAAATTTTATGAGACCACAAATGAACTAACAAAAAGCTGGTATAGTGGCATACTCTTGTCATCTCAGTTATGTAGGAAGTGTAAAGAGAAAGAGAATGATTTAGGCTGAAACATAAACATAAAAACACTATTTGAAGAATTACTAAAACAAGAAGGGCTGGAGATATGGTTTAAGTGGTACAGAGCCTGCCTAGCAAGCACAAGGCCCTGAGTTTAAACCTGAATACCACTACCAAATAACACAAATCAGTTAGCCCACAAAGAGAATTTAGGAAGCAGTGAGAGAAAAATGACCTGTTATATACCAGGGAGATTTTTTAAGTGTCTGCAAATGAACCAGCAGAAACCCAGCAGACAAGGAGCAATTCAGATGATATGTTCAGTGTATTGAAAGAAAATAACTACCAACCCTACAAAATGAAAAATACTCACTACCTGACTTATGTAACTGTAAGCCCTCTGTATATCACCTTTACAATAACAATAAAAAAAAGAAAGACAAAAAAATAGAAAGGGATAAACTGGGTATGGTGACACATTCCTATAATCCCAGTATAAAGAACACATAGGTAGAGGATCACAGTTCAGCACTTTCCCAAACATAAACCAAGAGACCCTGTTTGAAAATTAACCTAAAGCAAATAGGGTTAGAGGTATGGCTCATGCGACAGAGCGCCTACCTAGCAAGTGTGAGATCTTGAGTTCAAACCCCAATACTTGTAAAAAGAAAGTGAAGGAACAATGAAAACTTTCCCAGACAAATAAAAAAGAGTTTTCCACTGCTACAAGTGCTATACAAGAAACCAAAAGATGCTAAGCAATAGAACAAAAGTGCATGAAAACATAAATCTTACTACAAAATATAAGGACATAACATTGTAACACGTATCAACACTAAACATGCATATTTAGATCAAATGAGACTTCTCTGAGCAATTAATTGGTGCTAATCAAAAAACAAAACATAAAATTACTGGGGAAGATATACATTGAAAATACATATACTACCTACATTTGCTGAGCTAGTCAGTCCCAGCTAGAAATGACCCTTCTTTTAACTTTGCCCAGGACAATCTTTTCTGGATTTCATCCAACAAGTATCCTCCAATTATACTGATTAACAATTATTTGGTGAGTTCCTTTAGCTTAGCAGCTGATATCTACTTCCTGACTTGTGGCAATGGTCTAAATACTGGCTCTGATGTTATTTGGCTCTGATGTCTTAGACAAACTTAAAGTCTAAACTCTTTCATGTTTCTGTGATCATGTATAAATTGAGAATTGAGATAAAATCATATTTTGTAACTTGTGAATTTAATAAGTTTCCATGTGAGGACACTCTAGTTATTCCTGGAAATCTATGAGGAACCCTTAACATTTACTCTTTCTTTTTTCTTCTTTGAATTATTTGTTTGTATTTAGTAGTTGTAAAAAGGGGTTTCAATCCCAAAAATCAGGTCACTCTTGATCTTTCTTCCATCTTTCTTTTTCTTCTTTCCTCTCCTGTCCCTATCCTCAGGTTTCATAGTTCAGTTTTTACATAACATACAATCAATGTGTCTTCACTGATTTTCCATCCATTTGTGTTTCCCCCCTCTCAACATCTTCCCCCCATAGACCACGTAAGTTGCTTCATTTTTAAAGACATTTTGAAACTCAAAATGAGTACTTTGGGAATGAATCAAGTAGTATGCAGATGCTAAATAATTATTCTATAATTATATATTTTTCAAAATATATTTATTCATATTGTCTAAGACTTAGCGATAGACTTTGTGAGCTGTATGAGCTGCTATCTTCAGAGCAATAAAGGACTGTCTTGTGGTTGGTGGTAGCTCACATTTGCTGTCTACCAGATCTCCAGATGAGAGAATCTAGGATCTACAGCTTTCTCTATGACAAAGTTAAGACCAGAAAGATGTGGCGAGTATTCATCTCATGATGCTCATGTTGTGTTTGGATTTCAGATCCTCAGCCATTGGTATGACGCGTTCCTGGATGAAGAGGACCACTGGTTTCTTCTCTTTACAGTAGGACAGACTTTGGGTTGAGGAAGAATCATGAGGTTGAGGGAGGAGAAGGCACTTTTATCTTAGTAGCCTTCTTTGCTGGAGTAAATGAAATGATGGGTTTTTTTTTCCCCTAGAGGCCACTGGAGATTGGTTTGGTCTTTGGTATTCTAAAGAAAAATCTCTCGAGGAAAAAGACTCAGCTGAATTTTTTTTTTTTTTGGTCCAGTCATGGGGCCTGAACTCTGGGCCTGGGCGCTGTCCCTCATCTCTTCAGCTCAAGGCTAGCGCTCTACTACTGAGCTACCTTCCCAGCCCCTACTCAGCTGATTTTGATGCCCATAGAAATTCTCTCTTAGAGAAAATGAGGAAATGCAGTATGTGTGTGTGTGTGTGTGTGTGTGTGTGTGTGTGTGTGTGTGAAAAAGTCATAATGAAACCCATTTAAATTTTTTGAAAAAAAAGGTAATAAAAGGAGAGACAGGGTATAAGGATAAGAAAGAGTAGTAGAGGGGGTGGATATGATCAAGGTTTCTTATCTGCATGTATGGAAATATCATCAACCTTACTTCAAACAACTAATATATGTTGAGTATATATGTATATATGCATGTAAACATATGTATGTGTGTATGTATGCATATATATGTATTTATACATATATATGTATGTATATATGTTACCAGTCCTAGGGCTTGAACTCAGGGCCTGGGCACTGTCCCTGAACTTCTTTTGCTCAAGGCTAACAGTCTGACACTTGAGCCACAGTGCATTTCCAGCTTTTTCTGCTTGTGTGGTACTGAGGAATCAAACCCAGGGCTTCATGCATGCTAGGCAAGCACTTTGCCACTAAGCCATAGGCCCAGTCCAGAAAAAAATTTTTTTTTCCTTGGGTCCGATTGTGGGGCCTGAACTCAGGGCCTGGGCGCTGCCTCTCAGCTCTTCAGCTCAAGGCTAGCGCTCTACCACTTGAGCCACAGCGCCACTTCCGGCTTTTTCTGCTTATGTGGTGCTGAGGAATCGAACCGAGAGCCTCATGCATGCAAGGTAAACACTCTACCACTGGGCCACCTTCCCAGCCCCCGTGAGACTCATCTCCAGTTAACCCCCAGAAGACCGGAAGTGGAGCTGTGGCTCAAAATAGTAGAGCAAAATCGCTCAGAGACAGTGCCCAGGCTCTGAGTTCAAGTCCTACAACTGACAAAATCTGATTAAATTTATGTCAGGGAGGCTTGGAGGACCAAGTTATTCTAAACTCTTGTTTGAGATAATTCCTGTAGACAGTGCTATCTGCCATCTCTCCTCCTCTTAGACTCAGAGCCGGTATGTCATAGCCCGGTGGAATAAAGAATCTCCAAGCCGAGAAGACAGCATTTTTCTTTACAAGCGGCTTCAGGAATCTCTGGAGTTAAGCCAGAGTTTGGCTAACATAGAGAAAATGGATTCTCCTGCATGGCAAACAGTAGCCACTGAGAACCTGAGGAAAAATGGGTCTCTCCAGGTAGAAGTGAAGTCTCCAGTGTTTCTAGAAGGTAAGAAAAGTTATTAATTTTTTAACCCTCACATATAGGCAACTGGAAAAATAATTAACTAATAATTACGGGATTCTGCAGCCCTATGCCATACAAAGATTGCTTTATTTTGATCTTAGGTACTGAGGAACAGGCAGAGAGGAAGTGACCTTCCCAAGGTCACACAGTAAGAGGCCCAGGCAGGATTTAAATCTAAAGGAATTAATATGGCATCCTCTACTGGAGCTCCAAGTTGGGCAAATTCCTGCCAACCAAGTATCAGCACAGTCATCAATGATGACTCCATTTCACACATCTGCTGTTCTACCTCACCCAGCTTCTTCTAGAATCTGATCCAGGAGCCTAACTATGACATCTTCAAGCAGCCACTTCCTGACTTTAGCGTAACCACAACAGCCGACCAGGGCAGTGGAAAGTAATTGTTAGGAGCCCAAAGCTTTCTGTCCTGGAGGCTTGAGGTGATAGCCTAGCCCTACTATTGATTTTGTAGACTTGCCAAATGTATTTAACCTTTGCCTGTTTTCCCATTTATAAGATTTGAAGAATACCAGACTTCTTGTACAGGCAACCGAAGGTCATCTATAAGGCCTTTATCACAGTGGATAGCAGTGGTAAGAGTTCAATATATGTGGGCCAGTCTTATGCAAATTTAAGTAGACTTAATGATCTATGCTGAAGCAGTTGGAGAGCTACAGTCTTTCCCAAACTTTATTCCACATCAAATAGCGCTTTGACCTCATTATTCTAAATACATGACTGTGTACCCGTATATACATACACGGCAGAGATTTCATAGTGTAATACCTATTGTTATGACATAGGATGATGTACTCTAACATTTATTGTTGCAAAAACAAGGAGTCTCTCTCTGGATGTATTAGTGAGTCATTACTTACACTTTTGAAACCACTGTTAAAGTGGGAACAAGAAAAACTAAGTGCTTCATCCCTTTGAACCCCATTTCTTCATCTAGAGATTAGGAACGATGGCTAGTGATTTGCAGGACTACGGAGGGAACTAGAAGCAATATAGTTACACACACACATACAGGTGCTCAGTAAATGGTACTTAGTAGATTACCAAATAAAATATAATACCATTTTTTTTTCTTGCCAGTCCTGGAGCTTATACTCAGGGTGCGAGCACTGTTCTGAGTTCCTTTTTATTCAAAGCATACTATCACTTGAGCCAAAGCTCCACTCCCAGCTTTTTGTTGGTTAATTGGAAATAGTTTCACAGACTTTCCCACCAAGCCTGGCTTCAAATTATAATCCTCATATCTCAGCTTCCTGAGTAGCTAACATTATAGGCATAAGCCACCAGCACCTAGTGATTAATGCTTTAAAAAAAAGTTGTTATTGTGCTTGGAAGTGTCACTAAGTATTATAGTCTTTGCCTAATATTTGTGAGGACCTGGGTTTGATCCATGGCAAAACACTCACACACACACACACACACACACACACACACACACACACCAAAACAAAGCAAATGTTCACTCTTTATACATATTGTATGCACAGAATTAGGTACTACTAAGGTATCCCGTGTATTTGCCCTTCAGACCTATGCTTGGAAAAGGGTTATTTAAATCTAGAATGCACAGACTTTCTCTATAAAACCAGAACTTCTCCCAGGAATCATGACAAAAGTGAAAGAAAGTATTCTTTTTTTAAAAAAATTAAATTTTTTTAATTTTTTTTATTGTGAAAATACCATACAGAGGGGTTACAATTACATGAGCCAAGGTAATGAGTACATTTCTTATGAAGCATTGTTGCCTCCTCCTTTGTGTCCCCTTCCCATCCCTTCCCATCTCCCCTACTCCACCACCCTCCCTCCTCCCCCTCCCCACTGAAAGAAAGTATTCTGAAAAATCCACCATACAGATTCTGGGAAATGTTGGGCACTGCTTTATTGGCTATAGACAGCCAGAGTGGCCAGAAGGAGTGAGAAGCCTTGTCTGCAGACTTCCCTTCCTCTCTCAACACACCACTGCTCCTTGGAAGCACAAGTCTGATCTGATAAAGCTCTTCTGTGGCATTTTCCCAGGCTGGGAACCCTGACTCCCAGGCCGTCTGGCACCTCCACTCTCACTCTACCACAAACATGATCATAGAGCACTGGGGCTAAGATACTCTCAAGTTTTCTGAGAGGAGACTGAAAGTCAGAAAGGTGAAAAGCCCTGTCCAAGGCTGTTCCGCAGGGAGGGGAGGGATCCAGGATTAAAAGCCTGGATTTGCTATAGGAACAATTTGCTGGCCTTGCCACTGAGGTCCAGAGTCACCTGGTTGACATGATGATGATGATGATGATGATGATGATGGCATCAAGACAACTGTATTTTATAGATCCTCACTCCAGGATTCCTTCTAGGCTCCAGAATTATTGCTTTAGAACTGGAGGAGCGTCCCAGAAGAATTCTGTGAAATTAGATGTGCTCAAACCCCCCAGTGCTCAAATAATGGTTTTCATCTTTTAGGCTGCAACGTGTTGCTTTTCTGCTTTAATTGTCCCAAACATTATTAGAACTTCCTCTCTTGGTCTTGTGGTCCAAATGCATTTTGAGTACTAAAAGATGTTTTATTAATTTACAGAAAAAAATTATTCAAAATAATTTTGCCTGTTGTCAGAAAAGAAATCTAACTCACCTCAGAGTAAATAATTTGCAGTGATTAATGATATTCAGATATCTGAACTATCACTTCTGAAATTAATTCCCAAAGTCAAAGCCAACGAGAAGTGTCAGAATGAATTATTTGACAGTTATTATCCTAAAATACTACAAATTTTGAAGCAAAAAAATATTTGAAATTCATTTGCAACTGCTTCTTGCAGTGGCAGATGGTTGCCTGGAAGGGATCGACATTCATTTGCATGAGTACTTCCTGTATCTGCATTCGCCATCAGTTCAGTGTGTTTTGTTTTTCTAACACTCCGCCATGGAGTTCAGTATGTTTTATTTTTCTAACATTCCACCATGGGTTAGGCTGCCCAGAGAAGGGCAGTATCCACTCAGACTGAAAGGGAAGGGAGACTGTGTTTCCTTGCTCCCAATTTGGCTTAGAAAATTTGTATTCTTTGTGTGAGTGTTATACTAAAATGCTATTATCCTTTTCAAGTGCCAGGCACCAGTGGCTCACACCTGTAATCCTAGAGACTGAGGTCTGAGGATCATGGTGTGAAGCCAGCCCAGGCCAGAAAGTCCATGCAATTTTCTCTCCAACAAAGTACCCCCAAACCTGAAAGTGGAGCTGTGACTCCCTAAGCAAAAGAAGCTCAGGGGCAGCTCTGAGTTTAAGCCCCAGAACCAACACACACACACCTATTGCCTTATGTAAATAACCCTTTAAAGTCAATATCTTTAAGAAAAGCAAGTGAATCTTTGAACGTAGAGCAGACAATTAAGCTACCTCTGTTCTTCCTTATTTTCCAGACTTTAACAAAATGACCTTTAAAGAACTCTGCTATAAGAATCCAAAGATGGCTATAGAGAAGATCAGTGAGGACTACAAAATATATTGTGAGAAAGCACCTCATATAGGCAAGTCTTTTAACTCTGGGGTAAATTTAAGTTAATTAGGTCTTCTCAAAGGTCGTAAGCCAAAAGAGGAACCACATTTTGTTTTCAGTGGAGATATGGTCCAAAGTTAATGAACGACTGTCTTTCCCCCTCCCACAAAGCTGTTGGAGAGGCACCATGAAAATGAGAGGGAATCATAAATTCATTGAACAAGGATTAAGATTGTTCATTCCTAACTTTCTTATCCACTAGGGGTTTTAAACAATGTGGATTCATCTCCGGCCAAGTTTCCCCGGAGTCTGAACTTTGTGGAAGGATGTTTATCAAGGGGTGTTCTTGAAATAACACGTAGAAACAGTAAGGAAAGCAGAACTGTGAGAGTGGCCATCACAGCAGACCCCTTCGATACCATAGGGAACTCAAGCTACACGTTCTAGGCAACTCCCAGAGGAAGCCTGAGTTCTGAGTCAACAGCGGCCAACACTCCAGGCAGCTGAGAGAATGGCTGTTCCTTCTCGTAGCACATGCTACAGTCCATGGGCTTTGGACAGGAGTGTGAGCTGCATCAGGAGTGTGAGCTGCTGTCTTTAAGGCCATGCCGACAAAAGGGGCTGGAAAGACCCCTGAAGATTGTTTAAAATACTAGGCACTTTCTTACCACAAGGCGATCACTTCTTTCACCAAGTCTTCCCTTGGTTACTGGAAGCTTTTAATTAAATTTCAGAGTCTATAAAACTTGATCCTGGGGTGTGTATGAGTGTGTGTGTGTGAGAGAGAGAGAGGGGGGGGAGAGGGAGAGGGAGAGAAGAGAGGGAGAGAGGAGAGAGAGGGAGGAGAGAGACAGAGAGAGTGGAGAGAGAGACAGAGAGATTCTTGATTGCATCTGAGAATCTACAGAAAGCTTGTCTGAATTTCTCAACTTACATAATTGCCAAATGTCTCTGGAATAGCAAATTCTTTGATTCTTTTTAAAGACCCTTGGCTTTGTTTTGTGTCTCATTGTGGAATGAACCGGCAGGACCTCTACAGCAGCTGTGTTATCCACCGCCTTTCTGGCTTTTAGTATTCTCTTCTTAGCCAATCTCTGTTATGTTTTTATTTTGTCTTCATTTCTTACAAACTTATTTATGACTTTAGATTTTTTTGTTTGTTTTTTGTTAGTCATGCGGCTTGAACTCTGGGCCTGGGCGCTGCCCCTCAGCTCTTCAGATCAAGGCAAGCACTCTAGCACTTGAGTCACAGCACCATTTCCAGTTTTCTGGTTGTTTATTGGAGATGAGTCTCTCGGACTTTCCTGCTGGGGTTGGCTTTGAACAGCAATCCTCAGATCTCAGCCTCCTGAGTAGCTAGTGTTACAGGCGTGAGCCACCAGCACCTGCAGATTTTTTTTTAAACCAGCATTTCTAAGTGGTTTATCCTAAGAAAGAGTTGTTTTGAGAGTCTTTTGGGTTTTCCTTTTATCTTTATTCTTCTTTCTATTTAAAAATATATATCTAATTTTCCACAGTCTAAATTTCATTTCTTTATCAATTCATTTGTATATACTTAGATCTGTATAGATTCTCTTTCTTTCTTTCTTTCTTTCTTTCTTTCTTTCTTTCTTTCTTTCTTTCTCTCTTTCGTCAGTCAGTCATGGGGCTTGAACTTTGGACCTGAATCCTGTCCCTCAGCTCTTCAGCTCAAGGCTAGCACTCTACCACTTAAGCCACTGCACCACTTCTGATTTTCTGAAAGGTTTTTTTTGTTTTGTTTTTGCCAGTCATGGGGCCTGAACTCTGGGCCTGGGCACTGTCCCTCAGTTCTTCAGCTCAAGGCTAGCGCTCTACCACTTGAGCCACAGCCCCATTTCCAGCCTTTTCTACTTATGTGGTGCTGAGGAATTGAACCCAGGGCCTCATGCATGCAAGGCAAGCACTCTACCACTGAGCCACCTTCCCAGCCCTTTCTGAGAGGTTTATTGGAGATAAGAGTCTTATAGACTTTTCTGTTGGGTTTGGCTTTGAACTGCGATCCTCAGATCTCAGCCTCCTGACTAGCTAGGTGTGAGCCACTGGCGCCCGGTGATTCTTGTTACTTCATTTCTCTTTGTGTGAGTAAGAGGAAGGGGTATTGGAACCTCAACTCAGAGCCTCACACTCTCATTCAACTTTTTCTCTCATGGCTGGCTGGTGAGCTGCCACTTGAACCATACCACCAATTAAGCATTTTGCTGGTTAACTGAAAATGGAGTCTCAAAAACTTTCCTCCCAGACTGGCTTTGAACTTCAATCTTCAGAGCTTAGCCTCCTAACTATCTAGAATTAAAAGTGTAGCCAGTGGCACAAGGCTCAGCCCTTTCTGTCAGATGTCTGTCTCTGAAAGTATCATCAAATGGCATCAAACTTCCTCTGCATGTACATTCTACTTAGTGGACATGTTAAAGTACTGACTATGATGAGGTCAAATGCTACTTTCTGGCAATGATGATCAATAACACCATCCCCACTCCAGGTGAGTTCATAGGCCTGTATTTTTATTCTAAAACATTACCCCTGAAGGGCTCTTATAAATACTAATATCCATGAGATCTAGTATTTCTTTTAAAAATGGTGTTTTAATATACTTCTTAGAACAATGGTTCTCTGTGTGTGTATATAGAGAACCAGACTCAGACCTGAATCATGTGCAATGTAGTAGTCTACCATTGCAGTTGGAATCAGTGTCCCTCAAAAGAAAAAGGTCCTAACTAAAGCAAGGTGAAGGAAACTCTTAAAGATGAGGTCAAGGATCTGTAGTTGACAGAACGTTGTCTGGCATGTGGGTCCGTTGGAATGGCTGATGGGAAGATGGATGGAATTTGGGGTTGAGTAATGTAATGAGAAGTCTCTGAAGTGGGTGTGCTCTGGCCCCACAGCCCACATTCACAGCCTGGCCCTGAGACCAAAGCATGTCACAGTCTGTGCTCAGCACTGAGACATTGGCTTTCCAATTTCCACTGAGAAATGTCCCTCCTATTTTTGTTCCTTCTTATTCTCCACAATGTTACTCATAAAATGTGTTTCCCCAACAACACTGGGAAATCCTTGTGCTTTTTTTTTCCTTAGAAATTGAAGTGAAAATAATCAAGGAGCCAAAGGTGGTGTCCTCTTCACGCAGGAAACCGTCTCTTCCCAAAAAAGTGGGCATGAGGAAGCCTTCAATGCGGCCCAGGTAAGATGTAGGCTGTAGCCACAGAAACATTGTCACATACGACCTTTCCTCTGTGTGTAGAATCCCAGTTCTTTTTTCCATGTATTATACCTATATGAATAAGAACAATTTGCATTTCAAATTACTGTTTATCTTCTCAAATTGGCACGACATAATATATATTATGCAATAACTTTTTTTTTGTCAGTCATAGGGCTTGAACTCATGGTCTAGGTGTTGTCCCTGAGCTTTTTCACTCAAAACTTCGCTCTACCACTTTGAGCCACAGTACCACTTACAGTTTTCTGGTAGCTAATTAGAGATAAGAGTCTCACAGACTTTCCTGTCTGGGCTGGCTTTAAATCTTTATCTTTATCCTTAGATCTCAGCCTCCTGAGTAGCGAGGATTACAGGCATGAGCCACCAGCACCTGGCTATGCAGAAGCTTTTTAAAACTATCATGGAGCCTGCTACAACCTGCAACCCTAGCCTACTTGGGAGGCTAAAAGCAGAAGGATTGCGGGTAAAGCAAAGCCCAGGCAGAGAAGTCCATGAGACCTTATGTAAAAAAATAATCAGCAAAAGAAAACCAGGGGAAATGGTGCTGTGGCTCAAGTGGTAGAGCGCTTGCCTTGAGCTAAAGAGCTGAAGGACACCACCCAGACCCAGAGTTCAAGCCCTATGACCAACCAAAAAAACCAGGGCTGGAGTTGTGGTTCAAATGGATAAGCATCAGATTAGCAAGCATGAGGTCTTGAATTCAAACCTCAGTACTTCCAAAATATTTTCAACTTTAATGGACATAATTTTGTTAGTATTTCTCAACCTACTCCCTTTTGTAGTATGTACATGGATTGTTTCTTTAGCCATACCCCCCCTTTTTTTTGCCAGTCATGGAGTCTGAACTCTGGGTCTGGGCGCTGTCCCTCAGCTCTTCAGCTCAAGGCTAGCGCTCTACCACTGGAGCCACAGCACCATTTCCGGCTTTTTCTGTTTATGTGGTGCTAAGGAATCGAACCCAGGGCTTCATGCTTGCAAGGCATGCACTCTACCGCTGAGCCACCTTCCCAGCCTAGCCATACCCTTTTAATGGAATTGTCTAATTTTTTCATGGCTATAAATAGTACCCTAAGTCGGGCACTGGTGGCTCACGCCTGTAATCCTAGCTACGCAGGAGGCTGAGATCTGAGGATCACAGTTCAAAGCCAGCCCAGGCAGGAAAGTCTGTGAGACTCATCTCCAATAAAACCACTAGAAAGCCAGAAGTAGCATTGTGGCTCAAGCGGTAGAGCGCTCGCCTTGAGCTGAAGAGCACAGGGACAGCACCCAAGCCCAGAGTTCAAGCCCCACGACCGACCAAATAAACAAACAAATAAATAGTACCCTAAAAAACATTTTTGTACAAGTATCCTTACCCACTTGAGGCTTTTGTTGGTTCTTGTTTTGATTGTAAAGTTGGGTAATAGTTCCCTAAGCACTCCGCAGGCCCATGCCTCTCCTCAGTCAGAAAGATGGCCTCTGTGCCACCAAAACCATGTGATCTTTCCTTCAGACAACGCACCAGCCTTCCTTTCCTCTCCCTGCAGCCCCAGTGCGCCTCTACCTGCCACATTCTCCAAATGCTATGTCTGCCAGGACACCCCCTCCCCGAAACTCTCAATCCCTAAAGTACAAATAGTCACAGAAATGCTTTCCGCTACTCTTGGCACTCGTGAGCAAGTGCAAGACTTCTTCTAGGTCAGCCTTTCTCCCTTTCAAATAACGGAAATTCTTCCTTGCATTCCAATCATTCATTCATTTTGTTGTTCCATTTTGTATTACTCAATGCCTTCTGCCACATCTATAGAAATACTTATTTTCCACTGTAGTAGAAGGTATGTTTCACAGAAGTCTTCTAAACCACATATTCTTAAAAGCATTAAGTACTAGTTGGAATGTGCAGTCACCCTGTCCAGACTCAGGACTTCAGTTAAGATCTCTGTGGTGATCAGCAAGTAGCTCAGGATCAATGACCACAGGCACAATTTGCTTATGCCTTACCCCAGCCCAAATTCAACATAATGACATCATGGATTACAAACCATGTCCCAGACATCCAGTAAGCACTATAGAGCCATAAAAAGGGAAAAAAGAAAGAAAGAAAGAAAAAGATACAGTCCTTGTTGCTAATCCAGCATACACCTGAATAAAACACAAGGCTGACCTTACAATGTTTTGAGAGAACACAGAGGACTTTTGTGTAAGGATCAGGGAACGTTTAGAGTATCAGAAGAGGCCCTGAACTGTACGTCGGAATTCAATTACAAAGATGTGGAAGTGTGTGAGGGGTAAGGTCAAACCCTCTCCATGTGCTGAAGAGATGGCCCAAAGATAGCAATTAATAAGGAACAAATTAGATAACTCAGATGTAATAAACTTCTGCAGATATTCAAATTACTGAAAGAGATTCAAGAAGTTGAAAATGTGAATAAATGTACAGCAACAAAAAATTAAAAGTTGTGTTAATACTGGGTGTTCCTTAAGCTCAATCAAATAAAAGTGATATGTTTAGTCATTTAAAATTCTACACGTTGCAACCAGACACTGGCGGTTTATGCCATTTAACAAATGGTGGTGACAGAATTGGCTATACACGTGTAGAAAACTGAAGTTAGATTCTTATATATCACCCTGCAACAGAATCAATTCCAAATGGACCAAATACCTCAATGTAAGGCCATTATCTTGAAAATATTACAAGAAGGGATAGAGGAAACATAAGGGTTCCTAGGCATGGGTCCAAAACTTCCTAAGTAAAGATCCAGAATCACAACAAATCACAGAAAGACTGGATATATGGGATTGCATCAAACTGAAGACTTTCTGCAGGGCAAAGGACATAGCTAGCAAGATAAATAGAAAGCCCACAGAATAGAAAATCTTTACTAGCTATGCATCAGACAAAGACCTCATATCTAAAATAAACTTAGAGCTCAAAAAACTAACCCCCCACAAGAAACAAATCCTCAAAGCAGCAACAACTCAATAAACTGGCTAATGACCTAAAGAGAAACTTCTCAGAATAAGAAGTAAGAATGGCCAATAGACACATAAAAAGATGTTCAACATCTCTGGTCATAAAGGAAATGTGAATCAAAACAACATTGAGATTCCACCTCATCCCAGTTAGAATTGTCTATTATCAAAAAAACTTATTATCACAGATGCTGGCGGGATGTGATCAAAAGGAAACGTTAACTTTTTCAACCACTCTGGAAAGTAATATTGAGGTTCCTCAAAAGACTAAACATAGAGCATCCCTATGACCCAGCAATTCCACTCCTGGGCATTTATCCAATTGACCACAAACCAGGCCACACTAAAGCTACCAGCACAACTATGTTCATTGCAGCATTGTTTACCACCTCTAAAATATGGAATCAGTCCAGATGCCTGTCAGTGGAAGAATGGATCAAGAAAATGTAGTATATGTACACAATGCAATTCTGTGTTTCCATCAGAAAGAATGACATTGCCACCTTTGTAAGGAAATGGAAAGACTTAGAAAAAATTATATTAAGCAAAGTAAGCCAGACCCAAAAAAACATAGGTTGCATGGTTTCCCTCAGATGTAGTAATTAGAATGTGCTTTTAAATCTACAACACAATGGATAGTAAAAAAACAAAATATATTATACTTGGACATGATAAATTTAAAAACTTTTTGTGATTTTTTTTATCTTTTAAAAAATTTTCCCCCTTTGTCCCTGCTTTTTATTTCTATACTTTTTGTTTTGTATGTAAGTTTATATCTGTTTGGCGAAGGGGAAGGGGAAGCACAGAAATAGTGGTACAAAGGGTGAACTAATTCAGCAGTGACACTAGACACTATGTTAGAAATTCACTAGACACTATGTTAGAAATGAACTATACAACTTGGGGTGGGGGAGGTTTGGGAGGGTGACCCTTGTTTACAAAGAAATGTACTCATTACGTGACTTATGTAACTGTAACCCATCTGTACATCACCTTTACAATAAAAAATGAGATAAAAATAAATCCGTATGGCTAATTCATGCATAAGAAGAAAGAACAAATTGCTCAACAGGTAGCTCTATGTAGAGTACTTGAAACAAAAACTGACATAAAGATGATACTCCCAGAGAAATTGAAATCTGGGAATGGATCTAATAAAAACTAGAGGTACTTTTCATCATTATCAATAAAAATCAGAACCACAGAGAAAGCACAAATTGTCCAGGAAAAAACATAAAGCCAGAGGAAATTTGCATATGAGACATTTGAATTAACTCTATTTGAGGAGCAATAGAAGAGGAAATCAGTAAATGGAACTTAGAAATATAAATCAATTACTGATAATCATATTCTGCTTCATAGAAATGACTGTGCCAGTTGGGAGTTGTTTTGAATCTATAATGGAAGACACATTTCCTTTGGAAAAACAAATTGCCCCTTAAAAATATCTCCCCTCTTCTTCCATTGAAGTTGTTGAATGATTTTTCTGATCTTAGGGGAAGGATAGTTCAAAGTTCAAGTTTGTCTCCAAGAGAATAGACAATCAACCTCTCCACAAGGCTCTTCTCACATGGGTAAAAATCCTACAGCCCCATTTTCTAATCAGAACAAAATTTAGGTTCCTCATTCTTTTTTCCACCACTAATAACACTCTCTTATTTTCTAGAAACTTTCCAGAAATCATCCTAAATCCACAGCACTTGGATTTCTTCAGGGAGTTTCTCAGAGACCGGGACTCTGAAGCCCCACTAAAATTCTTGTTAGCCGTACAAAAGGTCACTACAGAGACGAATGAAAAGATTTACAAGGCGGAACTGGAAAATTTAACCAAGACTTTCTTCCGTAGCGATGTCCCTCCTGGTATGCATCCCCCCCCTCCCTCATCCCGCCCCCTCCCCGCCCCAGGCCCAGCTTTCTTCCCTTAGATTCTAGGAACAGTATCTGGAATCTCCCAGATTGAGCCAAACTGAGCAGTGGCCACACGGGGGCAGTATCGAGACAAGTCTCCAGTAGTGAAACCAGACAACAACAAATCCAAAGTAGCAAAGGATTACAAGATACAGCCACATCTATCCTCTTGTTTCATTTTATCCAAACAGTACAACTTAATCAAATCCATGCAAGCTAGGGATAAATAGCTATACTTCCTGTTTTATTTTTATTATTTCTATTGTGCTAGAGCATGAACTCAGGACCTGGGCACTGTCCCTTACCTTTTTTTATTCAAAGTTGATACTTGAGTCCCAGCTCCACTTCTGGCTTTTTAGTGATTAATTGCAGATAGGTTCATAGACTTTCCTACCCAAGCTGGCTTCAAACCATGGTCCTCAGCACTTAGCCTGCTGAGTAGCTAGGATTATAGGCATGAGCCATATGACTATCAAATCAAGGCGACAGTTAGATACACAGGCCAGGGCTGGTTATGTGTAAAACTGCAGTGTATGCCCTCAACAAATTGGGAATTGTGCTAGGTAAAAGAACTATTTGTGTGAGAATCTTTCAGAAGTTTTGTCTTGTTTTCTTGTCTAAAGTGGAAAGGTAAACATGGTCCATGAAACCTCATGTGGGCAAAAAACAGAGGTTGCAAGTAAATTGTCTAAAGAAACATTGGAGGGTAGTGAGCACAACTCCATGGGGGGGGGGTGTCAGCAAATCTATATGCAAAGCAAAGCTAGAGCTTTCTCTTTGGTCACCAGTGAAGAGAATGGGGACTTGGGGTGATTTTTGCTTGCTGTTAGCCAAGATAAGGGCCTACATGTAAAAACAGAGAAAGAGGTAAAATTACGAAGCCTTTTGCTGTTTTGTAAAAACATTTTTGAGGCAGGATCCTGCTATGTAGCCCAGGCTAGCTTGAATTTAGGGTTTCCCTATCTCAGCCTGCCAAGAGCTAGGATTATAGTCATGTGCACTAGGCCTGTATCAGCAAATCTTCATTTCTAACAAAGTATTGGTTGCATCTTACCATGTCAAGTTCTCTTTTATTAATGTTTTTTTGTTGTCTTTTCCTCTCCCTAATATGTTCTTCAAGTCTCACTAAAGAAGGTGCCACTTGCAAACACCTGTTGTGCTTAGTATATGTATTTGTTACTTTGAGTTCTCTCTCTGCCCCAGAAATTTAATTTTAATTCTTTACTCTTACCTTCCTAAATCAAAAGAATCATACCAATGGCAGAAAAGAGTCATTAACAACTTTATTTTTCCCAAAGTCCTCATCTTTGACAAGTGGAATGGGATTAACATGTTTAGATACAAAGGCATTTGCATGTAACATTCCCAGTACACATGGAAGATTTTTCTAATTGTGGTGGGCACAGAATAGGACTATAGAGAGCACAGGATTCTGGGAGATTGCAATGGACTCCCAAGACTCCTCAGCATTGGGAGTCCAGAACAGTTTCCCCCCCCACCCCCCACCCCCGTCTCCCCCGCCCCCTCCTTTACAGAGGAATTGCTGCAGTGCGATGCCCCTGTAGTGAAGGAAATCTCGCAAATGCGAGAAGTCACCACCACAGCCTTGTTAATGCTCCAGGGCTGCGTGATGAAATCTCTGGAAGAAAAGTGGTGAGTATGTCGGGGAGGCAGCCATTTCTTCTAGGTAAAGATGTAGTCATCAAAGGTCTCCTAACCCAATTCTTATTGCCAGATATCTGCTCCAACAGGAATAGCACAATTTCCTTTCTGCCCACAGGACACACCACATCACACACACACACACACACACACACACACACACACACATGCATTACACAATCACACAATCTATCTCATTGCTAACACGTTGTTGATCAGAAAAGACAGGCCAAAATTCAACATATAAATTCCAGAAGCATGGAATTATTACATAAGTGAAATTAGCATATAGATTCCTAAAAAATAACTTGGAAAGGCAAGATTTAATTTAGATCTTTTAGTAGGACTCTTCCAGAAAAAAAAAGCTATAATTCATCAATATTATATTATGCTCCAAAAAATGGCTCATGAAAGAAAAACAATGCAGGGGCTGGGAAGGTGGCTCAGTAGAGCACTTGCCTTACATGCCTGAGGCCCTGGGTTCGATTCCTCAGCACCACATAAGCAAAAAGAAAAAAGCCGGAAGTGGCGCTGTGGCTCAAGTGGTAGAACGCTAGCCTTGAGCTGAAGAGCTGAGGGACAGCACCCAGGCCCAGAGTTCAGGCCCCACAACCAGACCCCCCCCCAAAAAAAATAGAAAAGAAAAGAAAAACAATGCAACAGAATAGTTCAAAGGAAAGTTTGATTTCAGAATACGGGTTCAGGCTGAGTTGTGTCACCACTCAAGACAAGGCATCAAAGTTTTATATTGTTATGAAAAAAACCTTGTGGAAGAAAAGAAACATTGTGGAGAGGAATAAAACTTTAGTATAAAAAAAAAAAGAAAAGACAAGATGACATTAGTAAAGCATTAACATGATCACAGGAAGACTTTTGAAGCCCTATGATGGTGGCTCATGTCTATTATCCTAGCTACTCAGGAAGCTGAGATCTGACGATCATGGTTCAAAGCCAGCCTGGGAAGAAAAGTCTGGATTCTTATCTCCAATTAGCCACCAGAAGCCAGAAGTGGAACTGTGGCTCAACTGATAGAGCATTAGCTTTGAGCACAAAAGCTCAGGAATAGCAGCCAAGCCTTGAGTTCAAATCCCAGGACCAGCACAGACAAACACACAGAAAGAGTATTTTGAGTGTTACTGTTTTTTCCCTGCTCACAGCAGCTACCTCCAAAAGCTGAGGGAAAGTTTACTATTGGCTATTAGATATGTCAAGTTGTTTCCTTCTTTGCTATACTTAAAAATATATACTATTGGGACTGGGAAGGTGGCTCAGTGGTAGAGCGCTTGCCTTGCATGCCTGAGGCCCTGGGTTCGATTCTTCAGCACCACATAGGCAAAAAAGAAAAAAGCCGAAGTGGCGCTGTGGCTCAAGTAGTAGAGTGCTAGCCTTGAGCTGAAGAGCTGAGGGACAGCGCCCAGGCCCAGAGTTCAGGCCCCACGACCAGACCCAAAAAATTTTTTTTAATATATATATTATTATTACAAATTAATTGTATCAAGGTGTTTTATTGTGATATTTAAAATATGTATATATACTTTGACCAAATTCACTCCTTTTATTCCTCTTTCATGGCTACCTTCCCTCGTTTCCCCCTGCATTTTGACAATTTTGAGTTAGTCATATATCTACACTTATATTCATACATGTCAATATACTACTATAATATTCACATCCAACACCATCTCCTCAGAATACTAGTTCTTTCACCATAAAACAGTCCCTGTTTTACAATTACCCCATATTTGGGAAGTGGATCTAGATTCTACAGATTAGTAAAAATGTGATTATTTGTTTTACTGAGCTTTGTTTATTTCGCTTAACATGATAATTGGTACTTCCATCCATTTTGCTACCAATAGCAATGTTATTCTTTTCTTACGGCTGAACAATTGTCCACTATATATATAATATATATATATATATTATATATATATATATATGTACTACATTTTCTTCATCCTGTCATGTATTGGTGGGCATATCCACGAGAATCCGTTGATGCTCTTGATCCTTCTTCTGTCAGGTTAGTAGAATACCAGCAACTGTTCCCAGCTCGTGTTATTACAGAGTTAGAACCATTGGTACCAGCTTTCCCTAGGAAGCCCTCGAAGACAGCCGTCAACCTACAGAAATGCCAGGTGAGTAAGAAAGAACTTGAAAACTTTCTTGGCCTTGGAGGCCAAGAAAGACAGAAGAATCAGAGGTTGAGAGAAGTTGTTATACTGGGCATTGAAGTCCCCTTCTCTCCTGTAAACTCAGAACCAACTGGGAGATGAACATGAGGGTTAGACACAGAGCCATGAAGCTGTTCATTAACTGCCACGGGCTTATTCGTCAGACCTGGGCTGTCCAGTCACCAGTCATATGGCCAAGTGGCTTCACTAATCTACTCTGCACCCAAATTAGACTGGTTTACAAAACTGTTCACTAGAACTGAAGACCCTACTACGAAGTCGAGCACCTCACTGTCTGACCGGGGGGCAATGTTCTGTAGACAGGCAGCTCCCAGCAAACAGAGCATGCTCACTCCTGTCTACTCATGATGACCTAGTTCATTTCTTGTCCCCATAACAGAAAAAAAAAAGAGGGGTGCAGGGAGAAACAGGAAACAAGAATGTTACTTAGGCAAGTCTTCTTTTGTGTTTGGAAAGTAAAATACCTGTCTCCTGTTAAAAATTCTCTCACTCAATGTGTTTCAAAGTCAAATAGATCAGAGAAACATTTGAGTTCTAGTTAGGTGCCTGTGGCTCCCACCTGTAATCCTAGCTACTCAGGAGGCTGAGATCTGAGGATCAAGTTTCAAAGCCAGCCCAGCCATGAAAGTCCATGAGACTCTTATCTCCAATTAACCACCAGAAAACCAGAAGTGGAGCTGTGGCTCATAGTGGTGCAGTACAGCGCTAGCCTTAAGCAGACGTAATTCAAGGACAGCATCCAGGCCCTGAGTTCAAGCCCTCGGATCAGGAAAAAAATTAAGTCCAGTGTTACCTGAGTGCAAAGATCCTGCTAAAATATCACTAAACATAGCGGCAAGATGCATTGATCCACTTTTTTTTTTTTTTGGGTCCAGTCGTGGGGCCTGAACTTTGGACCTGGGCGCCGTCCCTCAGCTCTTGAGCTCAAGGCTAGCGCTCTACCACTTGAGCCACAGCGCCACTTCCGGCTTTTTTTCTTTTTGCTTATGTGGTGCGGAGGAATCGAATCCAGGGCCTCATGCATGCAAGGCAAACGCTCTACCACTGAGCCACCTTCCCAGCCCCGATCCACTACTTTAGAAAAGAAAAGGAGCCACTCTGTCCTATCTCTTCTGTGTAAGAGCCGACTCTCTGGGGGCACTATAAGCACCCAGGAAGCTTAAAAGAATAATGTCATGGCTGGGCATGCGTGTGCATGCCTGGAGTCCCAGCCATGTGAGACTGTAAGTGGGAAGGCCTGGGCCAAAGCAAGAGACTTTCTAAAAAATAACTAAAGCAAAATAAACAAAGAAGAATAGAAGAGTAATATGCACAGAGCTACGGTGCTTGGTTTAACCCCAGGAACTCTAGTTAAACTTAAAGGAAACCAGTATGTACTTAAAGCACCTCAGTGACCGGCAGGATGCTTGAATGCAGCAGTATACCACCCCCCACCCCCCCCCAGGCAACTGGGGCTTGAACTCAGACCTGTGTGCTGCCCCTTAGCTTTTTGCACTCAGATCTGGAGTTCTACCACTTGAGCCACAGCTCCACTTCTAGCTTTTTGGTGGTTGACTCGCAATAAGAATCTCACAGACTTTCTTGCCTGGGCTAGCTTTGAATCTTAATCTTCAGATCTCAGACACTGGGTCAAGCAAACTGACCCAAATGATACAATTGTCAAGAAGCTGGTTCTAAGACTGGAAGTTTCAGCAGCCCAGTACTTCCTGTACTGGACTCCACACTTTGTTGTTCCTTCTCTGTAGACTGAAACCACTGAACTTGTTGGCCAACATTCTTTCTGGCTGTCAGTAGCCATTGAGCTGGAAGTAAAACCAGAGAGGAAGGAACACAAAAAGTATATTCCTGTGCACGTGTGTGTGTGTGTGTGTGTGTGTGTGTGTTGTGAGTTGTGAGTTGATGCATTTTAAAAAATGTTCAGCTATGGCTTTACTCATTTCCTTATTACAACATTTCAAAACCCGTCTGAGCCATTCAGCCCTTTACCTGAGTGGCATTTTTCTCTGGCTTGTTTCTTCCCTCTCTCATTCTCAGCATTCCCACATATCACTGTTGAAAGAGGGGTAGCAGAGGCAGGATCAGAAGCTCTTGCTATGCCAGAATACGGACAGAATCCTCCTCCCACAGCTTCTAACTCTGAGACATGTTATTCTCTGACCTGAGTTTCCTCATCTTTCAATTGGAGCTACTCCTTTGATGAGAACTTTTATTTTGTTGGTGTGTGTGTGTGTGTGTGTGTGTGTTGGTATTAGACACTGAACTCGAGACTTTGAGCTCTTGGAATTTTTACTCAAAGCTGGAACTCTACCACTTGAGCCACACCTCCACTTCTGTTGGATTTTTTTGTTTTGTTTTGTTTTTGCTGGATAACTGGAGATGAGTCTTATGGATTTTTCTGCCTGGTCTGGCTTTAATCTGGATCCTCAGATCTCTGCCCTGCAAGTAGCTAGAATTACAGGCATGAGCTGCTAGTATCTGGCTTATTATAAGGGTTTTGTTTTTGTTTTAATTTTTTATTGTGACAATATGGTACAGAGGGGTTACAATTACATGAACAAGGTAATGAGTACATTTCTTATCAAGCATTGCCTCCTCCTTTGTTTCCCCTTCCCATCCCTTCCCATCTCTCCCCCCCACAACACCTCCCACCCCCTGCCCAAAGTTGTAAAGTTCGTTTTTCTTTCTTTTCTTTTTTTTGGGGGGAGGTCCAGTCCTGGGGCCTGAACTCTGGGCCTGGGCGCTGTCCCTCAGCTCTTTAGCTCAAGGCTAGTGCTCTACCACTTGAGTCACAGCACCACTTCTGGGTCTTTTCTTTTTTTGCTTATGTGGTGCTGAGGAATCGAACCCAGGGCCTCAGGCATGCAAGGCAAGCACTCTACCACTGAGACAACTTCCCAGCCCTAAAGTTCGTTTTTCAACATAACGACTTGTACATCTGATTGTTGCAATGGGTCCACGTGTTTCCCTATTTAAACAATTTGTTTTTTCCCTTCCCCTCCACAAATTATACCAGTATCAAATACAGTGAAAACAGGGGTTATACTGTGGGGGAGGGACATACAAAGCAACAAAGAAATCGTCTTATAAATATGTTAGAAGCAATTGCAAGAAAGAAAAAACATTTGAATCCTTATCCTGGGGTTAATTTTACCTAACATCAACTTATCTGACCTTTTCTGCTTGTCTCAGACATATTATAAGGGTTTTAAATGTGATAGATGCCAAGATACTGGTACATAGTGGTGAACTAATTATTATATCAAGTCCCTGTTTTTCCTCTCAAGGAGAAAGGCTGGCTGAAAATGGTCGCCTTCATCAAGTGTTTCTGCAAGTACCGCAGATGGTTGTCAAACCCTTTGAAGCTCCAGGAATTTGTAGACTTTCTTCACCAGGAAATGTATAATGTCAAAGAAAGTAAGTTTATTCCACTTTATTGATGGGATCTCAACCTAGGCTTAGCCCAAATAAGTAGCTGCAGTGTACGTTGCTGTGTCAGGCCTGCAGCAGCCTAGAACAAGCAAAAACCCCAGGTCCCCGGTACCAAGCTATGCTTAGACGTGCTGGACCTCTGCTCTGGGAGCCAGCCAGCATGTGGACAACCAATAATTTAAAGAACTGCGGGGTCTCACATTTTTTTAAAACCATTTCCTTGAGTTGTTTATTTTGTCTTAAAAATTCTTTGAGAATATTTTTCTACCTGTGAAATTAATATATGCTTCTAAAATAGGTAATAAAAATGAGTACACACACATATATACAATACATATACACACACACACATATATATAATATATATTTAAATGTGGTGGGGGGCGGGGGTACAGGTAAAAATTCCCCTATGAGATAAAATTGCTGTTCGACTCTAGTAGCTCAAGCCTGGAATTCTATCTACTCAGGAGACTAAGATCCAGAGGTTCATTCTTCAAAGTTAGTCTGGGTAGAAAAGTTCATGAGATTTTTTTTTTTTTGGGTCCGGTCGTGGGGCCTGAACTCTGGGTCTGGGTGCTGTCCCTCAGCTCTTCAGCTCAAGGCTAGCGCTCTACCACTTGAGCCACAGCACCACTTCCAGCTTTTTTCTTTTTGCTTATGTGGTGCTGAGGAATCGAACCCAAGGCCTTGAGCATGCAAGGCAAGTGCTCTACCACTGAGCCACCTTCCCAGCCCAAGTTCATGAGATTTTGCCTCTAAAATTACTGGCAGAGGCTGGGCTAGAGGTGTGGTTTAAATAGTAGAGCACCAGCCAAATAAGCTGAGCCATCAAGAGGACCTAACTTCAAATCCCAGTACCACTGAGAGAGAGAGAGAACATTGTTAATGCTTCATAAACCTACCTGCCAATTTCCCCTCCCTTCTCACAAAATGCCATAACTTCTATTTGTAACTTGCTGTTTCCTTAATGTTGTATCCTGGACATTTTTTTTAAATGTCAGTATACATCTTGTACTTGTTTTTTTCTTCTCTAAAGGGTCCACTGAATATATACAGCCAACTATTTCATTCACAAATTCCTTCACTCACAGTGTTTTTTGGGGACCCTCTGTGTGGCACTCTGCTAGATGCCAAGGATACAGCACACAGCTTAGGCAATCTACATCTTCTAGAACTTTCTCTGTCCCCCTTTACTTATTCTTATCTATCTTGTGCTCTAGCTTTCTCTCTGCTTTTTCAATGAATTTCTTCATCTCATAAGTTTGGCTTTTTTCTTTATGTTGTTTGTCCAATTCTACATTACTTGCCTGAAACAAGAATTGTCCAAACTGTACTCTCCACTTGACTAGAACCCAAAATAACTATTGTTTATAGTTCAATAAACATTCTTGTGGTCATCTCTGTGTGTGAGCATACATGCACAGACATTTGATTATACTTCTACGGGCAGGACTTTATTATAGACAAGGTTCTTCTGTGTGTGTGTGTGTGCATGCATGCGTGCGTGAAAAATGCTTGCTAGAAAAACGCTCTTCCACCTGGACTCTGCTCTCAACCCCACACATTCCCCATTTAGAAGTTGATCACATCTCTATGCTCAGCTCTCCAAGTCTTTGCAGTGACACCCAATGATTAGGAGTGTCTCTTCCACAGACCCATGGGGTTGGGCCACAGTCTCCTTCCTTCACCGTATTTCACCCAGGTTAAAGGCTAACCGGTTTGCAAGGGTCTTGATCAAACCAGATTGGACTTTCTTCCTCTTTCTTTCCTAGACATCACCTCATCCCCTACTCCATCAGGACGGCCAACCCCAGTGTCCCCAGGTTCTCGGAACACAGAATCTGAGAATGGAGAAGGAGCCCTCACAAGGCGCCGGATATATGGACACAGGATTATCATTGTCAACTTTGCAATTAATGATTTATATTTCTTTGGTGAAATGGAAAAGTAAGTTTCTTCTCTTGTATTTCTCTTTGTGACATTCACTTTTCATCACCCTGACAAAATACCTCAGGTAAGCAATTTAAAAAGGGATAAGATTACTTTTGGCTTATGGTTTTAGAGTTTCAGCCCAAGGTCAGATAGTCCTTGTCTTTAAATCCATGGCAAGGCAGAAACATTACAGGGGAAAAGCAAGGTAGAAAAAATCTACTCGCTTCATGGTGGCCAGGAAGCAAGAGCAAGAGAGGAAGGGACAGGGGACAAATATATGCTTCATAAGCATACCTGCATCAATCTACTTCCTCCAACAAGGCTCCATCCTCTAGATCCTACTACCTCCCACTAATGTCATCAAATTATGAATCCATCAGTAATCCATTGATTGGGTGAAAGTCCTATGAGCTGATCATATCCCTAAAGACTCACCTGTGAATATTACATTAGAGACCAAGCCTTCAATTCATGGGTCTTTGGTGATCACTTCCCATCTTGACCACAATGTCATCCTTAAAAGGCAAGTGTGGTGACATATACCTGGAAAATAGTACTCAGAAGACAGAAGAGAAGGATTACAGTTTTTTATTTTATTGTAAAGATGCTGTACAGAGGGGTTACAGTTACATGAGTAAAGCTATGAGTATATTTCTTGTCGAGCATTGTTTTGAGGCCAGCTCAGACTGTATAATAAGGCCCCGTCTCAAAAATAAATAGTAAATAAAAAAAAGAATTACCTTCCCGGAAAATACTGGTTTAACTTGTGTGAGACTTCGAGATTTCAGCTCTGCCAAGTAGGAATCTAATCTTCTAAAAATCCCACTGTCTGCTGTCACTTTACCAAGTTCTACCATTCTTTATGGAGAGTTGTAAAGTTCTTCAGTATTCTTAAATCCCCAGTATTGACATTTACATATTCCATGATTTATGAATATGGAAGTCTTCTTACATAACACAAATGGCCACTAACTATTCCATCAAAGGCAGGAAGTGTCATAATTAACAGTTATGTGTATGTGTGACATGTAACTGATATTTTAAAATTAGAACATCCCCATTCACTTGCCAATTTTTTATGTAATGCCAAAGCCAGTCCACTAGTAAGAGAGTCATGTATTTTTCTTCTGTAAATTCTAAATTGTACCCCCAAATTCTGTCAACTGGCTTGAATTCTGAATTTTTAAAGTAGAAACGAATTTTTTGAGGCCTGCCCATTAAATAACAATGTTGTTACTCACCCAGCAGTCCTCATTCTAGTTGGGAATTATGTGGCATCCATATTTATGACATAAATTCTTATACCAATTAGGTTTTCAGATAAGAATTGCCAGTCAGAAATTCCAATAGAGAACTATTAAGCCATTTCTTTAGAGATTCACATACCACGTGCTTCAATTGTTAAAGAATTTACACTTTACTTATTTTTAAATACTAAAATAACGACATTAGCCTCTTCATAACTGAAGCACATTACCAATAAGTATTTTAAAGTGGAGAATGAGTAAAACTGTTTATGAAGTCGCCATCACGACTCAACTTAAATTCAGAATATAGTATCTCAGACTCAAAAGCTTTCCTGTCCTTTATGCATTTATAATGTAGTCACTGTGTTCTGTAAGTGGTCCTTCTGCAAGATGCTTCCCAGAAGAGCTTCAGTGAGCAGAGGTAGCAACAAGCCAGTCAGCATTTAGGATGAAAAATATTTTGGTAAACCATTACCTTCTCCCTAAGGTACAGTGTTTTTTCCAGACACATTCAGCAGAAACTTCATATAGACCACCGACTGTTCCTCACTGGAAGGTTCTTTATACAACCTCCCCTCTGATGATTCACACTCCTCTGTTCGTAAATTCTCCTGTCACACTGCGCTTTCTTGTCACAGATGTTCATGGGATCAAACTAAGAGATTTTGCATGCTAAGCACATGCTTAGCTATAACCTCACCCCCACGCATGCTTTTATTGATATTAAATTTCCACAGAAGTAAACTAACCACGTACAGTGAGTACTTGCTATAATATTTTATCTGGCTTTCTTTTATTCTGTGCATATTAAGCCTTTCTCCCATCTACAAAGAAAGCTAATTTGATATTAAGTACATACTACCTATTGCTTCTGAAGGTAGTGTATTGCTTAGTCCTGAGCATCTCTCCTTGACAATTCATAATTCTTTGTCAGCCATTTCACCCACCCTACCAGGAGATCCATGTCTCCTATGGCCCATGTTCCACACTTGATAGAACAATGTCAAGTGTCATAGGAAACAAATGTTCTGGCTAACCAGCATTGTACCAGCCATTAAATCAGTGAATTTATACAAGCATAGATACCAGTTTCAATAAACTTTTGCTTTGGTATTCATAATTTTGGAAAAAAATGAACTTAAAGATTACTACAATTTATTTCTTCTGAATTTTGTTTTATTTTATTTTATTTATGCTGGTGTTGAACCTAAAACCTTACCCCTGCTAGGCAAGTATTCTACCACTGAATATAACCCAGCTTAATCCTTTTGGATGTGTGTGTGCATATGTGTGTTATGTGCACCAGTCTTGAGACTTGAACTCAGGGCTTAGCTGCTCACCTGAGCCACAGCTTTACTTTAGCTTTTTGGTGATTAATTAGAGATAAGGGTCTCATGGACTTTCTTACTGGGGATGTCTTGTAACCATAACCCTCAGATCTCAGCCTCCTGAGTAGTAGGATTATAGACCTGGGCCACTGGTTCCTGGCATTTATTTATTCATTTAAAAATAATTTAAATTAATCCTCCTGCCACAGCCTTCCAACTACTGGTATGACTAGCATGGATAACCAATGTCTGCTCAAATTTATTTTCCTAGTCAAAATGAATACATCCCGTTATGTTTATATTTATTGTTGTCAAATTAGAATTGCACATTAGTAATTCCTTACAAAGAAGAGTGACAAACAGGGTGACAGGCAAAAATATTTGGGAAAAAGCTAGGTGCCTGTGGCTCATATTTGTCATCCTAGCTACTCATCAGGTTGAGATCTAGAAGATTGTGGATTAAAGCCAGCTTTGGGGAAAAAAATTGAAGGAGTCCATCTCCAAAATAACTAGCAAAAAGCCAGGCTAAACACGTGGCCCAAGTGATAGAACACCAGCTAAACAAAAAAGCTGAGCAAATGAGATACCATGAGTTCAAACCCTCATACCAGCCCCCCTCAAAAAGTTGGGGAAGAAACTAAGAACTCTTTGGAAGCATCTACAATGAACTAGTTGGAGAAATGTGAGAATGAAATGAAAGCATCTGACCAGTCTCTGCTCAGTGGGCCAGGAGCACCACTCAGTATAATTTTCACAAACAGAATGCCAGTAATTTACCCTTCAGCTAGGGAAGGGAGATCACCCCAAAGAGGGAGTTAGCTCAATTCAAAAACTGATGATCAGAATTTGCCATTGTATTCGTGCTGTAGATACCAAAAAAAAAGACTTTTTCTTCCTCCTCCTCCTCCTCCTCCTCCTCTTCCTCCCCTTCCCCTTCCCCTTCCCTCTCTCCTCCTCCTCCTCCTTCCTTGTTGCAGGGCTTGAACTCAGGGCCTGGGAACTATCCCTGAGCCTCTTTGTGCTCAAGGTTAGTGCTCTACCACTTGAGCCACAGAACCACTTTCGGTTTTCGAGTGGTTAATTGGAGATAACAGTCTCATGGGAACTTTTCTGCTCCGGCTGGCTTCGAGCTGTGATCCTCGGATCTCAGCCTCCTGAGTAGCTAGGATTACAGGTGTGAGCCCATGGGGCCTGGCTAAGACCAGTTCTTAACTCCTAAGATCCCACAGGTGCATGGGGGCAGCAGACAGAGTACAAGTTTATGCAAGTGTCTTAATAGTATGTATTGGGTAGAATCGGGCACAGAAAGTACATTCAAGCCACAGCGAATCCTCAGGCATGATGATGTCTTAGAAGACAGGTTCAGTAGGCTGATTTGGTTAAGACAATACTAAGGTTTGGAACTCAGGGCCTCAAACATGCTAGGCAAGCATTCTATCACTTGAACCACACCTATAACCCTTTCTGCCTTAGTTTATGACTCAGACATGGTCTCATATGTTTTTCCGGGGCTAGCCCTCAAATAGAATAGCTGATGGGCTGGGAATGTGGCTTAGTGGTAGAGTGCTTGCTTAGCATGTATGAAGCCCTGGGTTCCATTCTTCAGTACCACATAAACAGAAAAAGCCAGAAGTGGCACTGTGGCTTAAGTGGTAGAGCTCTAGCATTGAGCAAAGAGCTCAGGGACAGTCTCAGGCCTTGAGTTCAAGCCCCAGGACCGGCAAAAAAAAAAAAAAGAGTAGCTGGAATTACACGTGTAGGCTACCATGCCCAAAGGCATCCTGAGCTGAACTTTGAAGACAAGTAGGGGTTAGATGACAAACTGTGTAGCAGGGAGGTGGTAGGGAACACAGTCGGACATCAGATATCAGTCAGAATAGGCTAATATCTGCTGCCTCTATCATCTGCTGCCTCTATCATCTGCTGCCTCTATCATCTGCTGCCTTGCTCGCCCTCTACAAATTCTGCTTTGCAAAGCAATGAGTAAGTAGCCTGTTAAAAAACACAAAAAGAGGTCAAGTTACCCTCTTCCCTTAAAATGCTCCAGAGGCTTCCCATTACTATTTGAACGAAGTCCAGCTCTTCTATTACTGTCTCCATGAGCAGGGCCTGCCTGCATCCCAGGTGAGCTTCACACCAGTTCAGAAGAGGAAAGAGCAACACAATCCTCAGCCTTTGAGATCCTCAGAAGGAAAAGCTGAAGTGATTTGCCTAGATAGGTAAATAAGAACACAGGATGCCGGGCGTTGGTGGCTCACACCTGTAATCCTAGCTACTCAGGAGGCTGAGATCTGAGGATCACCGTTCAAAGCCAGCCCAAACAGGAAAGTTGGTGTGACTCTTATCTCCAATTAACCACTCAGAAAACTGAAAGTGATGCTGTGGCTCAAGGGGTAGAGTGCTCACTTTGAGCTGAAGAGTGTAGGGACAGTGCCTAGACCCAGAGTTCAAGCCCCACAACCACCACTACCACCACCACCAACAAAAAGAACACAGAATGGAGAAGGGAGTTTGTAGTACAGAAAAAGCATTGGAAGGAGTGTTAGCATATTATCAGATACATTGGTTGTACTCAGTACAATTGTAATTGAATGGATGACATCACAACCTGGCTCAGAATTGGTCCACTTTATTATTATTATTATTATTATCCTTGTTGTTGTTGTTGTTGTGATGGTCATGGGGCTTGAACTCAGGGCCTGGACATTCTCCCTAAACTTTTGTGCTCAAAGCTAGCACTCTACCACTTGAGCCACAACTCTACTTTGTGCTGGTTAATTGGAGATTAATTTCATTGACTTTCCTGCTTGGGCTGGTTTTGAATGGCAACCCTCAGATCTCAGCCTCCTGCGTAACTAGGATGATAGATATGAGCCATCAGTGCCGGCCTCTCTCTTTAATTTTTCTTTTCAATATACAGGCCCAAAATAGGTCTGAGCCTAGTCTATCCAATCTCGGCTGTCATCTCCTCCCTGCTGATTTCAGATTTAACTCCTCTTTTGTTTTAGATTTAATGAAATGGTGAGTTCAGCTCACATGCTGCTGATCAACAAAGCATATAATGAGAATGATGTGATCCTGCTACGGTCAAAACTTAACATTATCCTGAAGCTCTTCCTTCATTCTGACATCCCTCCCAAGCTCAGGGTAAGGGGGAATCCCCCTCCACTTGGGCCTCTAGAATTTTCCTCCTAAAATCCTGCAAGTGAATTGCCAGGTGCCTCCTCAGTCCTGAACCAACTCCTTGCCTTTCCCTAGCAAGCCCATAAAAAGCTTTGCTTTCAAGACAAGGGGTGGTCTGGAGGATCCTGGGGACCAAGAGGTAATTGCCTGTCCTGGAGCCCCTCAAGTGACAGGTCCCCACTCCGTGGGTAGGTAAACATCTCTGAGTCTCAGAAGGATACGATCATTGCTGCCATTACAGAGGGCCTCATGGACCGGAGCATCTTCCATGGGGCTATCTTGACTATCTTCCCCGTCATTATGTACTTCTGGAAAAGGTAACTATCTCCCCTTACCTGATGACTGCCAAGCTAGAAAAATAGTTTCCAATCTTCCTCTGGGCCCGTGTCTCATTGTTCCCAGTTTCATTCTAATCCTACTCTGCCTACTCTGCTCCTCACAGTGAATCCTGAACTAAAGGATGGAAGCATGAATGGCACCAAGAACAAATCTTCTGGGTTTCCTACCTCTCTTCTTCCTGTGTGTGTTTATGGATTGAGGGTATGAGTTTTTCTTAGCTAGGCTATAGCTCTTTGGGAGCAGTTCTGTCAAAGCGAACACAGTTGCTTAGACACAGAAGGCTCATAGAGTGAGTAGGCTTAGAGGGATTTTCTGAGGGGCAAGGTGGCAGCTAACTAGAAATGAAAACATGGTGAGAAGACTGAAAAGGCTCAAACACAGAAATGAATCCAATAAAATGCCCATGGAGCACATGCAGCCCATACCCACTTAGCCTGTTCTGCTAAGATTCTGGCTGAGAGGGAAGTCTGAGCTCTCTCAGCTGGTCACTGGCTGACTCCTGGGTCTACCCTAGCCCTTGTTTATGTCCTCTGCCTGGGGCATGACAATGGCCATAGAACAAGTGACCGAGGTTTCCCCAAGCCTAGCTAAAGGAATGCTTGGATCGTTATTTAACTCTGCCTTCTAGGGTTCTTGTCCTCCAAAAATAAATTATTTTATTATAGTAACAATGGTAAAAAATGCTTAACATTAATAACCCTTTCTTTTTGTCAGTTGTGGGGCTTGAACTCAGGGCCTGGACGCTGTCCCTGAGCTCTGTTGTTCAAGGCTAGCGCACTACCACTTTGGGCCACATCTTCACTTCCAGTTTTCTGGTGGCTCATTGGAGAGAAGAGTCTCCTGGGGACTTTTCTGCCTGGGCTGGCTTTGAACTGCAATCCTCAAATCTCAGCCTCCTGAGTGGCTAGGATTATAGGTGTGAGCCACAGGCACGAAGCCTAATCCTTATTTTTAAGTTCCTAAAATAGTATTTTTTAAATCCAGAGTTAAATATACACAAAATCTTTGATCAAGACAAGTAATTAGCCTTTTGAATCTTCATTGCTAACTAGCACTTCATTCTAGTGCTTCTAAATACAAACTAAATACAGGACTAAATACAAACTCATCCTGAGACTGTTGAAGGATCAGATACTTTTAGAAAATATACGTATCTCCTGGCTTGATTGAAAGCTCAGCTCCCTCCTTATGAATTTTGGAAGATCCGAGTTGTTTCAAGGAGGTTTCAGATCCCCGATTCTGGGGTAGTTGGTTCTTTTCTTGCTTTCTCATTCTTGCTTACATTGTACAACCCACATTAGTGGGTATTATCCCCAGTGAAGAAATAATCTCCACCAAAGATCAAACAAGAGATCATCTCCAACAACCTTCTGAGGTGGGGTGAGCACCGTATTGTATCCCTGCTTTCCACAAGGACAATGAGGTTCAGAGGAGCTAAGGGGCTTGCCTAGGATCACTTAGTAAGAGGTAAAATCAGATCTCCTAGTCACTTACCACTGCTACTAGTAATGCAAGTGTGACATACTGGAAGTTCCAAGAGGGAAAGAAACTGTTCAGCAACTGGAATGGGAGAAACCAACAGTAATAGAATACTCTGCCCCTTGAAGAGGGGGGCATGGTAGCAAGCCCACCAAAGCCAAGGGAGCATAAAAAATAAATCTAGTCTTATCCAGAACTGACCAAAGTTGGGGGGCGGGATATGGGGAGGGGTCCAATCCCAGGGCTGGGGGAAGGCAGACATAACAAGGAGCTAGGGAAACAGGGAGGAAGCAATGGCAAATGTGGTGAGGGCTTTTGAGAGCAAGAGTTCATGGGCCATGAGTCTGAGGAACCTGGGTGCATTCCAGGAATATGGTAGACTGAAGCTCTCAGGAATGAGCAGGTAGAAGCCAGTCAGACACTGTCTGCACGAGGGGACGCTGGAAAGAGACATTTGATGCCTGCACTGGGGGGCACTAGTCAGGAGATTTTTTTCTTTTTTTCTTTTTTGTCGGTCATGGGGCTTGAACTCTGGGCCTGAGTGCTGTTCCTCAGCTCTTCAGTTCAAGGCGAGTGCTCTCCCACTTGAGCCACAGCACCACTTCTGGTTTTCTGGTGGTTTATCGGTGATAAGAGTCTCATGGACTTTCCTGCCTGGGCTACCTTTGAACCTCGATCCTCAGATCTCAGCCTCCTGAGTAGCTAGGATTACAGGCGTGAGCCAAGGGTGCCTGGCTAGTTATGAGATTATTATACTCCGATGCACAAATGAGCACCCAGGGATTAAATGGCAGCCTAAGCTTTGCACAGCAAGTTCTACACAGGCTCTATCCACTGGTGGTTCCAGAAGAAAGCTTTGCCCACAGGCCAAGCCCTCACTTGAGCCACGTCTGCACAAAGAAGAAAGCTCAGAAGAAGGGCCTCTGACAGGTAGCCCTCAAAGGTCAGCCTCATCCCCCTTTCTCTGTTGGACACCTACACTGTGAGGACTGGTCCCACCCAGGTCTCCTCTGTGATCAGAAGCCATTCTTCCCACAGGTTTTGTTCCTGGAAAGCAGTATGTTCTTACTTGCACTACGTAGGGAAGGTGCACAGGGAGAGAAAAATTCTTCCCAAAACTATATACAAGAGCCCCGTCTGGAATGCAGGTAAGCTCCACAATGACTCACGGTCCTATTCTCTAGCCACTGAGACTTGGGATGAGAGATAATGAATTCTATGACCTTCCGGGGTTCTGGGAGTGTTTGCTGGCCCGGTGGGCATCTCCTTAGAGAAACAAGACTGTTTACCCATGAACTTCTTCCTGATTCATGTCACGGTGGTGACCACAGCTATTTGTTTTTTTGGGTTTTTTTTTTTTGGTCCGGTCGTGGGGCCTAAACTCTGGGCCTGGGCGCTGTCCCTCAACTCTTCAGCTCAAGGCTAGCGCTCTACCACTTGAGCCACAGCGCCACTTCGGCTTTTTCTTTTTGCTTATGTGGTGCTGAGGAATCGAACCCAGGGCCTCAGGCATGCAAGGCAGGCGCTCTACCACTGAGCCACCTTCCCAGCCCCAACCACAGCTATTGTGAACTTCATTAATGTCTACTATCTCAGAAGTAAAGATGTGGCTCAAGAGGTAGAGTGTTAGCCTTGAGCAAAAAAGCCAAGTGAGAGTATGAGGCTCTGCCCAAGTTCAGCCTCCAGTACCAGCATAAAAGAAAATGAATAAACTCTACCATCCGAAAAGAGCCAATTTGATACAAAGATATGTGGAAAAATTTAAAAGCTAAATACATGATATAGCTTTAATGTAATATATATATATACATAGATAATCATACTTCTATATGTATGTTTTATGAAAGCATAGAAATAAGCTTAGAGATAAAATATAAATAGGGCTATATCTGAGTGGTTACGAAAGATTTATATATCTATATTGTATAATATATGTATATTTATGTGTATATGTGTATATAAGTATGTGATGTATGTGTATGATGTGTGTATATGACCTATGTATGCGCACGCACATTATATTTTCTTGACACAAATCCATACTTGAGCTGAAGGAAGTTTCATAAAGGAGAAGGGGTGGACAGGGCAGTGCCTGACCAGGACAAGGAATGCTAAAGACAGCAACTGACTGCCTTTTGATAGGGCCAAGCATTCTCCTTATCAAGCTCAAACCCGCTTTCTGGGTGTCTATACACCCAGATGGCTACCTCTGTTCGCACACCAGCTGTCACATGCATGCATCCCACTTTATGCTAAGAATGCAGAAGTGCCCTGGAGACCCAAATCCATGCAAACAGGAAACGAGGCTGGCTGGCTAGACACCCTGACTTCTATCCCTACATTCCTGGCTGAAGTGGCCAATAATACACAAACACTACTCAGTATCCTTGTTTATTCACCTTAGCAGCAGCTAAACGCCAACAACCTCTTTAGAACTTAGGGCCAAATATCCCTGTGAGTGAGCGGTCTTATGTAGGATGGGGACAAGGACAGTGAATGAAGAACAAATTGTAAGAAACAAAGGAGAGGCAGGTAGGCAGGGCAAGCAAACAGTATTCAGGTAGACTGATAATGATGCCCCTTAGTGGGAGCTAAGGTGCTTCCAGCCTTTGGTTTACATCCTATGCTGATCTCCAAGGAAGTCATTTCCCAAATTCTCTTCTGGTTTCAAGAAGAGGAGAAGGCGGGTGGCAAGAAGGCCCTAAATTAAGAGGTCAGGGTCCCAGGTCTGCAGAGTCTCAGCTTGAACTGCAGGGTCTTGAGCAATACTTCACACTCTCAGTCCCAGACCACTGAACCCAGGCGCCAGGTTTGGATCTAGATATCATTCTCTCATGTACATCCTGGAATCTGAGGATGTACGACATGCAGTGCTTACGTGGGAAAATCGATTCTGTCAGCTGTTCTTAATGAGCTCCCTTCCTTCCCCAGGTGATCATGCTCACGCTGTCTTAAGGTTCTCCTTAATCAGAGGTCTTGAGTGGATACGGCCTCAACAGCCACAGCGGGATGGAATAAGTTCCACTCAAAACTGTGAGTTGCAACCCCACAGTGAGACAGTGACTCAAGGCCAGATTGGCCAGTCTGTTTAGGAGATCTGCCCCCCAAATGGGAAGTGACTTGCTCGAGGTCACACAGCTCGTGAGTGGCAGACATCAGTGACAAGTGGTTCTCCTGGTCTCCCCAGGGTTCTGTGGGCTCTGGGTACAGGTCTTATCTGCACACTCATGTGATTCTTTTGGTGGTAGTTGAGCTGGAAGTCAAATCCTTGTGCTTACTAGGCAGGTTCTCTACCACTGCGCCATGCCTCTAGCCCATCTTCTGGATTCTTTCTGGCCCCTTGAAGGTACCATTAGTCTTGTTTAAAATTTAATTTTATTGTAAAGATGAGGTACAGAGAGGTTACAGTTACATAAGTAAGGTAATGAGCACATTTCTTGTTGAATATTGTTAAACCCCCTTTGTTTTTCTGCTACTACCCCTTCCCTTCTCCCCATTAGTCTTACACTGTGTTTACTACTCTGCCCATTTCAGGTGTGATGTGCCATCTTTAATGACCATTGTAGCATCCCAATAGTTGCTTTCCCCACATAAGGTTTGATTAGTGCCTCTATTCTGCTTTCTGGAGGCTTCTGCTGCTTAGTTTCTCACCTCCCAGACATTTTCTTCTCTAGCTTCAACTTCAAGGAATCAATTTCTCATCCAACAGCACTAACTGTGCCTTCGATTTTACTTTTGGTCTCTCCCAATAAACCTTTGCTTTCCATTCCAATTACTAGCTTTGACCTGGAGAGGAAGACAGGGGTACTGCTTTGCTGTTTCTCATAGGCATGGAATGTCAGCTTGTCTTGCACCCTGATGGGGGAGGTCTCTATGAAACATGACCCCTGGCCCATGAACCCAGGCAGCCTGAAGGTCTTGTGATTCTGGTGTCCACCTCCTACTTCCTTGCTTTTACTTCCAGGGTCTATATATATGGGCCTCATATCCTTTATATCCAGATTGTCTTGGGAACAAAACAATATTGCTGCATACAAGTTGTGTTTCTAAATATAAACAAGTGGTACAACAACTTGACATTTATTTTTCCAACCCTTTCCTGGAGGGGAAATCTCTTCTGGATTAATTCTCCCACACAGCTCTTCCAACCAACTCTGTATTATGATCTCTGATTCTGTCACTTTATATTTCTCTTTAGCTTCCTCTAGCAACTTCACCCAACCAAAAGCTAGACCATCTAGCATGCAGCTGAATCCTGTCCCAGGATAGGCATGAGACAGAAAGTCCTCCTCCTCAAAGCTGCTATGTTCAAGCATCCAGTGAGAGATGAGATAAATTTTCCAGAGTCCTCACTTCAAGTCCTGACACTCCTACATGTAGAATCAAGTTGGCCTGCGGCCTCTAGAGTCAGGGTAGTTAGGAAAGGATTGTTCAGTATCCTCCAATGGGGCCAGGTACTTTTAAGAAGATGAAACCCTGGCTGTACCTTCCAATAGACCTGTATTGCTGGAGGAAGAGTATTCCAAATGACTCTTTTTGTTTCCCAACTTCCCACAAATTCCAGCTCTAACAGCAAGAAGCATAAGGTGGAAAAGGTGGAGCCATTGTGCTTGGTAGAACAATGGTAGAAAAATCCAGGAATCATTCCAGCCTGCCAAACTCTGAGTGAGCCTATCTCACTTCTGCACAAGCATCAAGGTGAAACAATGCTAAGTTAGGGCTCTGGGAAGGTCTGCAGGGGCCATGGCAACCACAGCTGAGTACCACCAAAAGGTTGCTTGAAGGTTCGCATTATAGATAGCAGCCTCTGTGAATGGCAGGCTGGGTTTCCTTACTAGCTCTTCCACCTGCTCAGACTTGCTTCGAGACTTGTCCCTCCCACAAGAACTTATTACTACCCCTGACATTATTTGCCTGTGGTGGTACCTGGGAAACAAACCAGGAAAGCCTGGATCGCTCTGCCTTGAAAAGACAATGCATAGCTTCAGAGGTCTTACGCTCTTGGGCAAGAAGGTGATACTAAGTCCATGGGAAAGTCTGTTCTGAAGGAAGGGTATTAAGTTTGGCCATTGTTATCTCTAAAGAAAAAAACAACCTGGCAATAGTGGGATTCTAGTTATTTCGTTGCTATGGTGATAATTTGATATCCCTTTTTTTTCCTAGACAAAACTCAACCCATATCAAAAAAGAGAGTAAGTAATCAAGTCAACGGAAGCAAACCATCTCTAGGAAGCCACCCAACATTGACAGAACCTTTGCCGGTAAGAATAATACACCCTGGCACCAATTCCCCTGGAAAGATCAAGGAAGGGAATGGGGTAACAGTCAGATACAGCAGGACGAACCATGTTGAATAAGATGTGGCTGAGAGCAAGGGCATCTCTGCTCTTCCATGCATCTCTGCTTTTCCCAACCCTGAGATATATCAGAGATAGTCTCTTCAGTGTGCTAAAGGAGACTGTTATAAAATAATGATCTAATGTGGTGAAAATGGAATAGAAAATATGACTTAGATGAGAATCCAGTTGGCATTAACAGAGTGACAAACAGCCACCTAGGGCTTTGCCCTTCATAGACATAAGCTGTATACTTTGATTGAGTAGATTCCACATTGTTTCTCTTTCTACCTTCAGTATTGAACACAGTAGCATGCAGATATCAGTTGCCCATACGTATGGATTAAGTGTCGGAATAAATGGATTGTGATAGGTACTGCAAATACAGAAAAGAAAATAGGATGTGAAGTTTATACTGACATATTACTAGAAAATAATGAAACACTGTGACCAGATCAACAGAGAAAATACGTTTTCTTGATGTAAATGTGTGTGTGTGTGTGTTTATGTGCACGCACACACATGTGTGTTCACGTGTGCTGGTGATGGGGCTTAACTCAGGGCTTGGGCATTGTCCTTAGCTTTTTTAGTCAAGGCTGGCACTCTACCACTTGAACCACAGTTCCATTCTTGGCTTTAGTGGGTTGATTGGAGCTAAGTGTCTCTCAGACTTACCTGCCCAGTCTGGCTTTGAACCGTGATCCTCAGATCTCAGTCTCCTGAACAGATAAGTCTTGGTGGAACTTTTTAATAGTCTAGTAAATATGAACTTTAAGAGCTGTCTGTTTTGTTTTAGGAAGTTCATAGAATCCATGCAGAATAAAGCATCACCGAGAGATTCAAAGAAAGCTGAGAGATCTACTTCCATCATTAGACCAACCTTTTCCAATGAGCTCATGGGAGTGACATGAAGTCTCGCCTTTTGCCAGAAGTATGAAGACATCTATTCCTCATAAGGGTCTCCCGCTGACCGGAGTATTGTCCCTAGAGAAAGGGGGACAGCTGTATGCACAGCCCTTCAGGGCGCTAGTTCTCACCTCTGCCACTCAACCAGAGCTGCAAGTCATTAGCTAAAATAAAGGGTTTCCATACTCATTACCATGGGCCTGCCATCCTCTGCTTAAGGAAAGGGATACAGGGAAAAGAGTATGTTGCTCCCCAGAGGGTTTTCAGGCTCATTTCTAGTTCAAAAGATGAGTAGACATTAATATTTGCTGCTGGGATGGAGACTACAGAGAGCCAATCCCATCATGTGAATTTGAGTCTTTCCCTGACCCAGAGTTCAAAGTAGGAGGCCCTGCTGCTATTCTTTAAGACCTCAAGGTTTTCTATAAGGAAAAATGGTTTTAATTCCTATCTCTGTTCCTGAGTAATTTTATAATTACTATCAAATTTCTTACCCTTACAAAGTCCTTAGTACCCTTACACGTGAAATCACAGTTGGCAGACACCTTCTAGAGTTGTTGGGTTGAGGTAATGTAGGTCATGTGCACAGTACAGGGCCAGGCACATAGTTGGAGGTTGGGGCAATGGTTGCTATGTCTCTTTCCATCTTTTCCCTAAGCTTCCTAGAACACTAGGAAGTAGTTGACCCAAGGCATTTCCTCCCAAACACTACATCGTTGTGGGGTGGGGGGTAGAATGGTCAGCATATCACAAATCTGGTCTTTTGGAGAATTTTTTGTTTTGTTTTGTTTTTGTCGGTTATGGGGCTTGAAATCTGGGCCTGGGTGCTGTCCCTCAGCTCTTCAGCTCAAGTCTAGCACTCTACCACTTGAGCCACAGCACCACTTCTGGTTTTCTGGTGGTTTATTGGCAATAAGAGTCTCATGGCTAGCTTTGAACTGCAATCCTCAGATCTCAGCCTCCCGAGTAGCTAGGATTACAGGCATGAGCCACTGGCACCCAGCTTTTTGGAAGATTTTCATGATATGTGTTTACAATTAATATTGAACAAACAAGACTTCTGCTTCTCTAAGTACTTACTCATCCTGAGCTCTAATAGACACTTTGAAAATAGCAGCCTTCCATTGAATATGTAGCAGGAAGAGGAACCAGAAACCTCATTCTTCAGGTAAGGTAATGAAGGGAAGAAAAAGGTCAGATGTCACCCAAGACTTAGAAAACTGGCATGCAGCTTTAAGATCTGTGATTCTTCATGGTGCCAGGCTGAGATTCTGTTCTGAAAGCTATTTCATATAAATGTCAGAGGGAAATCAGGGATCCTTAACTGGTGCTTTTTCCTTGGGAATTGTGATTGTGCCAGGATGTGGGTTTAGGGTGGTAGGAGTGAGAACAGACAAAAAAGACTGGAGAGTTATAGACTTGCTAGACTCAGTGAGTAAAAATACAGACATCTCCATTAGTAGATGAGTAGGGAAAGATGTGAATAGCAGAAATAGAGCCTTGAGGGGCAATCAGGCAAAGGCCCCTCCCCTAGAGGTTCTCTACCCTCCACCATGGCTCTGAGCAGTCCAGTATGCAGGCCTCTAGACATCGTATCACTGTGGCCTTGAGCAGTCTCCCATGCGGGCCCCTGGACATCACATCATGGCTCATTTCCCCTTGGAAGACTTGCAATGTGAACAGCAAACTGATTGGACCCAAGAGGTATGTGCTGGAATGGGCACCCCCGGTCAGAGGGGCTAAAGGAGCATAGAGAGTTTGGGCAGGCCATGTGGAGCCTCTGACTGGGTCTGGGGACTGTTATGGCCTATAGGCTGTCCAATGATTTTGAGGGTCGTGTAATTCTCTACTAGAGACACCTTACTCACCCCTGCACAAAACACCCCAGGTGGTATCCTAACAAGCTCTGCTTATCTTTTTCTTCAGTAAATATTTGCATTTTACTTCTCTTTCTCTCTCCATGGAAGTAATTCTTAGATACATGTACCCCATCTAGGCATTTCAATTTTTCAGTAACAAGGCAGTAAGTGGGAGTAATAGTGTACACTTATAATTCTAGCACTCAGGAGGCTGAGGCAAGATGGCCAACGTTTGAGACCAGCCCAAGCTATATAGCTCAGGTGGCTACACAATCAGTGTGGAGACACAATTAAGATGATAAGTGGCTATGTGGGGGTGGGGGGAGGAAATACCATCAATTTTCACCAACATGGATTAGCTTGGAAGACATTATAGTGAATGAAATGTCAGGCACTGAGAGACCATCATATGATTTCATGTGGAGGCTGTCTCAGAGAAGTAAGCAGTAGCCTGGCTCTGAAGGCTCATGCCTGTAATCCTTGCTAATCAGGAGACGGAGATCTGAGGATTTCAGGTAGAACCCAGTCCACCAGGAAAGTCTATGAGACACTTATCTTCAATTAACCAGCAAAACACCCAGAAATGGGGTGGAACTCAAGTGATAGAGTATCAGCCTTGAGCCTAAAAGCTAAGGGACAACACCAAGGCCCTGAGTTCGGGCCTCAGTACTAGCATAAAGGAAGAGAAGAATGGGGGGTGGAGGGAGAGGAGAAAAGAGAGAGGAGAAGGAGAAGGAGAAAAAGAAGCAATAGAATATTGGTTGCCAGGGGTCTGAAAAGGGGTGTGGGTAGAGAGAGAATGGTTGGCAGTACATTGGTACTCAAATAGGATAGAATAAATAAACTTTAATATTGTATAGCACAGTAGGTATGTATGGTCAACAGATACATTTTTTAATCATATATGTATGCATACGTGTGTGTGCACATGTGTGCTCATGTGCTGATACCAAGGCTTGAACTCAGGTCCTGAGTGCCATTGCTTAGCTTTTTTTGCTCAATACTGGCACTCTGCTACTTTGGAATGTTTCAAAGAAATGAATGGTTGAAGCAATGGGTACCTGATCTGATCACAAACACATTGTAGATATGTATGGAAACATCACACTGTACCCCACAAATACGTGCAGTTATCAATTAAAATAATAAAACAAATACAACATTTCACCTAAATGTGATTTTCTTTCTGATAAGCAATGAGTAATATTTTAGATAAGTATTCCAAATGTTGCATGAGGGAGATTTGTACTGAGAACAGTATTTGTTGCTCACTTGAAATTCAGTTTAGCTGATATTTGGTCTTACAACCCTCCAAAAAATGGGATATGCCTTGGGATTTGGATACTCAGCACTGGAACAGGGAACAAGATGAGTCCTAGCAAGACTGAAGGGAGGCATCTACTTAAGTGGCGGGCGGGGTGGGGGTGGGGAGCAGAGGTAGCCTTCCTCCAACCCTGTCCTCTACAGCCCTGTTCTGGATTTCCTGAGAATGCAGGGGAGCTAAGTTTCTTCAAGTTAGTGAAGACAATGCCCAAAGGGACACAGAAAGGAGCAGGGGGATGGGAAATCACAAATTATCTGGGCAACTTGAGGAAAGGCCAGAAAGCTCCGTGTAAAACTGGAATCTCCAATTAGGAGATTCTGATCTGATCCGACAGGAGTCAGTCTATTTGGGCATTTGATGTTCCCATCTTTAAAACTTAAGAGCAGTTGTTTCTGAAAGGCATTATGATTCTGCCTCTAGCTACTGTTCATGCTGAAAACAGAGATGATGAGGAAGGAGAGAAGCAGCAGGAGGACATGAGAAGATCTCAACAGCAAAGGGATGACATTCTCAATTTAGGGTGTCCTGTGGTTGGTTAGTACAGGGACCATTTAAAAGGCACAAGTGTGGTTGTATAGAGTCGTGGAGGAGAGAGAGATCACAGAGGGGCTTCAAGACCAGCCTGAGACCCTGGAAATAGAATGCCTAGTAACTGATGTAAGATGGAAAGAATTGTAAGATTCCTTTTAGGACTTCTTTCCTGGTACTTTCATAGCCCTGGAAATGCCTGAAAAGAAGAAACTGGAGAAATAAATACCCAGACCTTATCTTTCTTCTCCAGCTGACTTCCTGCTAAGACTTTACCTTGGCTCAACTCACTTCTCAGCCCAAGAGTGAGGAGGCTCATTGATGCGACCCATCTGTCCTGGGGACAGAGATCAGGATGGAGAGGGTGGGGACACAATCAGGTGTAGCAACTGGAAGAGGAGTGGCCAATGTAGATAGTCCACACTAGAGTCATAGATGCTCCCCATGGGCCATGCCTGAACTGCAGTGGGAAGGAAGGATTGCAATCTGACAGGTCTCAGGAGCAGGGGATGGGGGAGAGTAGGAGGTGTTAGGAGACAGCTGAGACTACAGGAGCTCACCAATGTCTGGATGTGAACAGGGAGCCCAGCAGGTTTCCAGAACACACTGGTTTAGTAAGTCTTACATAAATGAGGGAATGGTAGTGCAGGACGAGCATAGGATTACACAGTGTAATCACTAGCATTTATTGACTACTTCCTATATGCAAGACAATTACTAACACTTTGCATGTATCATCTTATTTAATCTGTCTACTAAGCCTCAGAAGTATACAATATTATTTATATTCTTGTGAGTAAGAAGATCAATTTAACAAGCATCTGGAAGTTCACAGTCAATAGGAAACTGAAGATCTGGGATCAGACCCCCTAAAAACCTGTCTCCAAAGTCCCCACTATTAACCATGACTCTGACTTTCTATAAGTAACTGTGAACTGTAGCTTTTCTAACCTGCTTACACATTGGAATCCATGGAGGGTTTTTGTTGGCTTTGTCTTCATTTTTAAGAATAGTTTCAAGTTCACAGTGAAAGGAAGAGGAAGTACAAAGCACACATAAACTCCTTGTCTCCATGTAGGCTTCGACTCCCGCCTGTCAACACCTTGTGCTGTGTGGTTCCTCTGTTATGGTCTCTCACCGCAATTGCCACCCAAAGTCCACAGGCTTTACCAAAGGTCACTCTGGGCATTGTAAATTCTATGGGTTTTGACAAATGTATAAGGACAGATATCTGACATGATAGAGTCATAGAGAATCATTTCACAGCCCTGAAGCTCCTGCTGCTCCACCTATTCATCTTTCCTTTTACTCCCAACCTCTGGCAACCACGCCTCTCTTTATTGTCTTCCTAGTCTTGCCATTCCTTGCAGTCACACAACTGGAACTCTACAGTACATATATAATGTTTTCAGGTTGCTTTCTTTCACATACCAATATGCATTTAAGATTTCCCTGATGTCTTTTCTAATGTCTCCCATGTCTCAGCTAAATATTTTGTGTCTGAATGTATAAATTTGTAATCCACTCATATACTAAAGAACATCTTAATTACTTGCATGTTTCTGCAATCATGAATTAAACTTCTATGAATATCCATGTTCAGGTTTTGGGTTAGACGGAAGTTTTCAGTTCCTTTGGGTAAATGCCAAATAGTGTGATTGTTGGATCATATGTTAAAATGTGTCTAGTTTTCTTAGAAACTACCAAATTGTCTTCCAAAGTGACTGTACCATTTTTGCCTTACTACTGGCAATAAGAGTGCCTGTCAATCCACATCTTCACCAGCATTAGGTGCTACCAGAGTTTAGATTTTGGCCATTCTGATAGGCATGCATTGGTGTCATTGATGTTTTAATTTGCAGTTCCCTGAACATTTTTATATGCTTTTTTTCTATCTGTAGATCTTGTTTCTCCCTCTCCCTCCCTCCCTCCCCCTCTCTCTCGCTCTCCCTCTCTCTCTCATATGCTTTTTTCTATCTGTGGATCTTGTTTCTCCCCCTCCCCCCCCTCTCCTCTCTCTCCATGCCTGGGTTTGAACTCCAGGTCTCATGCTCTCATAGGTGTTTTCACTCACAGGTGCCTCTATCATTTGAGCCATACTTTCAGTCTGACATTTTGTTGGTAATTAGAGATGGAATTTCACAGGCTTTTCTACCCCGTTCCCCCAATTTGAAACCACAACCCTCAGATGTCAGCCTCCAGAGTAACTAGGATTACAAGCACAAGCCACTATTTGTATATCTTAAGAAGTGTTCAGTCCTTTCATCCATTTCTTAATCAAATTTGTCACTTTTTGTTGCTGAGTTTTTAGAGTTTATTTTCATGTTTTGGTATAAAAATACTTTATCAATTTTTTTGGAAAATATTCTTCCAAACTATGGCTTGTATTTTCATTCTTTGAGTATATAGAATTCCACATGTCCAGGGTATTTTCTCTTTCAAAATATTAATTTCTTACTGGCAAGCTCATAGTTTTATTTTTTAATTTTTTTATTGTAAAGATGTTCTAGAGAGGGGTTACAGTTACATGAGTAAGTCACTGAATACATTTCTTTTCAAAGCTCATAGTTTTCTCAGCTCTACTCAGTCTACTAAAGAGTCTATTCAAAGCATTCATAATTTTTGTTACATTTTCGAAGTACTAGAATTTGAACTCAATGGCTCTCATTTGCTAAGCAGATGCTATGCCTCCAGCCCTGTTACAAAATGTCTCTCTGCTTACATTACCCTATTGGGTAATGTACAATGCATCATCTACTTTTTCCTTTGGAAGTCCTTACTGCAGTCATAATTTTAAAAAATTCTTCCAATATCCTTGTAATATGTGGCTTTATTTCTGATGTTTCTCTGTATTCACGCTGTGTTTCCTGCCTTTTAGTTGTTTCTTGTTAAATATTGGACCTCATCTACTGGGTAAAAGAAAAATTGGCACATAGGTCTTTAATAATGTGGCCCTAAAGTGTTGGAAGAGGAAAAATCAGTGCTCCTGTGATGAGATTTTTTAATACTTTTTTATTGTAAAGATAGTATACAGAGGGGTTACAGTTACATGAGTAAGGTAATGAGTACATTTCCTATCGAGCATTGTTACCTCCTCCTTTGTCTTTCCCCTACCATCCCTTCCCTGTGATGAAATATTTGGCTTTCAGTAAGCTCATTCTCCTAAACTGTGAGCTGTGTTAGTAATTTTAGTCAGTCTGTCGTTGTTGAGATTTTCACCCCCTTAGTAGAAGAGGCTGGTTTGCAGAACCATAGTTGAATATTTTCTTTCTACCAGGTTGTTTCAACTCTGACCAAACTTTGGTGTGTTGGGCTCTAGTAAATATAGTTTGTTCTCTTGAGGGCAGGTCTTTTTTAAGAACAAATGATGCTGACACATTTCAAAACAATTGTTTTTCCTCTTCCCCATAAGACCCTGATATTTTTCTCTGTGATCTTTCTTGTTAGAACCGTAGATCTCCAGGAGGAAATTTCAGTAAGTATGGAGTGTTTCCTCCGTATTTATCCCTAGATTTCCCCACAGACTCCCGGCAACTTGTCGATTTCAATACGTGTTCCCATGAAAGTGAGCTTTCCCCCCTTGTAAGTGGTGATTTTCTGTATCTGCCTGCCTGTCTCTCTACTCCGGAGAACAACCATTTTCCCTATGACCCCTCTACTATCCAGGGATTTAAGAAAAGTCATTGAGGATGGAGCTAGTGGCTTTTAAGCTTCTTATATGGCAGGTCAGATACTGGACTTCCAGTATCTGGAGCCTGGGGCTCACCTAAAGTTCTGGCCCCATTGGCATGGGATGAATACAAATGATCCTGACATGCAGCCTGGGTGGAGAACTACCAATGTACATCACAGACATGCCATTGTTGGAGAAAAGTGGGCACTGAAAATGAACACAGAGGACTTTGCCCTTTGTGGCTCTAGTCAGCCTTTTCCAGATAGATTATTAAAACAAATTGTAGATAAGGACAGGAGCTGTGACCTGATTTGCCCTGCAGGGTTTCTCTGGTGTTCAGATACCAAGGATGGGGAAATACTGTTCTGTTGACTCAGGCATTGCCCTCCACCTTCTGGAGAACTGAGTGGCTGAGGATTTAACACCTTGGAATCCTAAGCCTTCTGCCTTGTGTGAGTGACTCCCCTTGGGTCTCTGTTGAAACAGCTAAATAAATTCCACCTGATTATCTTATTGTACAAAATACATATAATAAAAAATCCACCTATCTAATATTCCCGGAGAAGAGAGAATTTTCAAGAAATGGAAAGTGAAATTACCTGGGTTTACATTTATCTTTGTTTAGAAGTCATCCTTTTGTGGTTAACAAACCCATTCAAGATTCTTTTTTTTTTGGGGGGGGTCCGGTCGTGGGGCCTGAACTCTGGGCCTGGGAGCTGTCCCTCAGCTCTTCAGCTCAAGGCGAGCGCTCTACCACTTGAGCTACAGCGCCACTTCCAAACATGTTTACTGGCTTATTATAAGTCATCTTACAGAATTTTTTTTTTGTCAGTCGTGGGGCTTGAACTCTGGGCCTGGGAGCTGTCCCTCAGCTCTTCAGCTCAAGGCTAGCACTCTACCACTTGAGCCACCTTCCCAGCCCCATACAAGCATGGTTAGTTTTTTTTGTGTGTGTTTGGTTTTTTTTTTTTGTCGGTCATGGGACTTGAACTCTGGGCCTGGGCGCTGTCTCTCAGCTCTTCAGCTCAAGGCTAGCGCTCTACCACTTGAGCCACAGTGCCACTTCTGGCTTTTTTCTTTTTGCTTATGTGGTGCTGAGGAATCGAACCCAGGGCCTCAGGCATGCAAGGCAAGCACTCTACCACTGAGCCACCTTCCCAGCCCCCCATTCAAGATTCTTGTATCAAATTTAACAGGTCAATCTTAGTGACTAATGTAATATTGTTATGGTTTTAAATGCTTCAAAGAAGCAAATGTTATTTACATCTAATCCCATTTATAGTTTTCAGCAGCCTCAAAAAGAAATCCAATGACCTGTTTCCTTCCCCACTTCCTTTTCTGTGCTGGCAGCTACCATCTCTTGTTCTTAGTTTAAATGTACAGATCAAAAGATAACTGGTTTGCTGTGCTTTTTCTGAGGCTTGAACTCAGGGTTTAGGCCCTGTCGCCAAGCTTCTTTTGCTCAAGACTAGTGCTCTGCCACTTGATCCACAGCACCACTTCTAGCTTTTTGGTAATTTATTAGAGATAAGAGTCTCACAGACTTTCCTGCTCAGCTGGCTTGGAACCACAATCCTCAGATCTTAGCCTCCTGAGTAGCTATGATTACAGGCATGAGCTACTAGTGCCCCACTCAAAAGACAAGTTTTAATATATGCAAATGAGACAGGCATAGGTAATTCTAGCTACACAGGAGGCTGAGACCTGAGGATCAAGGTTCAATCTTAAGCAGAAAAGTCCTTGAGACTGAATTAGTTATCAAAATGCTAAACTAGGAGCATGGCTCAAGTAATAGAGCACCAACCAGGAGAAAGAAAGCCAGATGGGAGGAGGCTGTCATAAAGTATGCAAATGAAAAACACAGATGATGAAGATTGTACTATCCTTTTCTTTTTCCTTTAATATTTCTGTTTCTGCTGGTAAGAGAAAAACAGTCATAAACACTCCAGGTGGTAGGCTTAGTAAATTTGAACTGCTATAAGAAAATGCTATAGTCTGGGTGGCCAAAAGAGTAGTCATTTATGTCTCAGTTTTGGAGACTAGAAGTCCAAGATCAAAGATGACCATTTGGCTCCTTGTTTTTCTTTGGTTTTCTCATTTGATTTCAGGATTCTCTTCTTGACTTAAAAGGCAACTTTCTTCTCTGATAATGTACTCACCTAGCAGGGAAAGGGGAGATCTCTCTCTCTCTCCCTCTTTCTCTCTCACTCTCTCTCTCTCTTTCTCTCTCACTCTCTCTCTCCCTCTTTCTCTCTGTCTCTCTCTGAATGAGAAATATTTTATGACTATCAGTAGAAAACTTCAGAGAATGTGAGCAGAAGGTAAGTGACAGTTCCTCCTTTCTCTCTCTATAAGGACACATGAGGCCTACAGTGTTCCAGAATTATAGGAAGGCTGAAGCTAGGCTTCTTTTAACATTTTGAACTACAAAGATGTCCTTTCTTAAAACTTATGCTAGAAATGCTTATTTAATGTTTTCTGTTTTTCTATCATAGGTACCACCAGTGTCCAAAGTAGAAATGTCACTCAAAGATAGTCAGACTTGATATGACTCAAAGTTTTATTGAGTATGCTTCTCACATGGACATTTGATTGACAAATGCAGGTATTCACTGCAAATCAGACTACCGAAGTTTAATTTTAAAACCTTAAAAAATATTACTCCTTATAAAACCATTTTTATTAAAAACATTTCATTTCTTCCAGTACATTTTAATTCCATCCATTGACACCCATTTGTCCATCCCTGGGACACCTCTTTTCAGAAAGAAACTGATACTATTTTATTCCCATTCCAAAACTCTATCTTAACTATCACAATGATAAATCTTATAACATCAGACTTAGCACCAGAAAATCTGTTCAGATGAAGACAGGGATACTTTCTCACAATATGTATTACAATAAATCAAAATATTTCTAACCTTAGTTCCCTCAACACCAGAATGTGTCAGAATAGTGCTGACTTTATAAAGGTAAACATATATCGATCAGCTGGCCACCAGTGTCTCACCCCTGTAAACAGGCTCCTTTTCAGGAGGCTGAGATTTGAGGATCACAATTCAAAGTCAGTCCAGGCAGGAAAGTCCATGAGACTCTTATCTCCAATTAACCATCATAAGCCAGAAGTGGAGCCATGGCTCAAGTGATAGAGCACAGCCTTAAGCAAAAAAGCTCAGGGACAGTGTGCAGGGCCTGAGTTCAAGCCCCAGTCTGGAACAAAAATAGATAGAGAAATAGAGAGATAGAGAGAGAGAGAGAGTAATTATTTTACTGAGCAGTGAAGAGATAAGTTCAAAAACTAGTCTTTAGCCCTAAGAAGCTTCCATTTCAGTGGAGAAACCAAAACCATGAGGTGGAGATAAGCATGCTCTGATGTGGCTGTGGGTACTACATCAGTAACCTACAGACAGCACTGAGAATGCTGTGAAGATGGACATCTTTTAGTGACGGACATCGGATGGCAAAGCCTCATTACAAACCCAGTAGAAAAAATGCGCCTGGTCACTGCTCGAGACACCATGGTCTGGAGTCCTGAGCTCATAAGACAAGTTTTCTTAACCTTAGCACCACTGAACAATTTGGTGTTGTAGCATTGTCTTGTTTACCTCATTGCATACTACTTACATCATTGTTTGCATCATTCTTTCTCAGTGCCAGAAGGGCCATTCCCTCCAGCCCCCATCTGTGACACCAAAATTGTTTTCAGATGCCCCCAGTTGAGAATTACTGTCTTGAGAGCATAGAAAACCAGTGTAGGAATAAAAGTCATGGAAAGTAAAGGAATAAAAGTCATGCAAGTAATGCCTAGACTTCTACTGATACTCAACAAATGTTGAGTTAATAAATGAATGAGCTTCCTGGAACCCTCTGCCATGTTCTTTTGGTTCCAATCAGAAAGATCTTGAACTTTGAATTAAATTTTAAAAATGTCCAACTAGAAGATAACAATAACCACATCCATTTATATAGCATTCAATAGTAATTATCTGGTCTGGGGCAAAAAAAAATGTCATACTCTCTGAGCCTCTGTTTCTTTGATGGGGATAATCAATTCTGTTTTGCAAGGCTATTGGAAAAATTGCTTGAGATAATTGTTGTAAAACATGCCATCTTTGAGGTGTTGGCACTCACTCCTTTCATGCGTTGACAAAAGGAATCATCGATTTCCCTTCTAGTTCCAGTCAGGAAGCTAACTGGTCCACTAAAATGGACTAGTGTCATTGCTTGCTTTTGTTATAAATGTATATTGAACACAGTGTGCCAGAAAGACACATCAGCTATCTGGCTGATCCTTCATAAACTAACAGCTTGGTTGGGCCCAGAGAGTTGCAACTTATCAAGAACTACACAGCTAATCATTATCTCCCTGAGCATGAGAGACTGTCAGCACTCAGGGCTCACCCACCCTGACACCTCTTACACACTGAGGCTGGGCTGGCTTGTTGGTTTGGGGAAAATGCTTTCTATATTCTGTGTTCTTTAGTTTGTTATAGACATAGATCACTAGATCTGGAAATTTCTTCTGAAAATAGCAGAATGGATCTCCAATTGTCTCCTTTATCCTGAAAGAAACACAAATGGTTTGTCATACTTGTCCCAAGCTCTTTTCCCCTGCTTCCTGCCTCATACCATATGGCCCAGAAGTACCCTCTGCTGTCTACTGTGAATTGTTTCCTCCTCCTCCTCCTACTTGGTAATGGGGCTTGATCTCTGGGCCTGGGCGCTGTCCTTCAGCTTTTCAGTTCAAGGTTAGCGCTCTACCACTTGAGTCATAGCACCACTTCCCGCTTTTACTGCTTATGTGGTGCTGAGGAATCGAACCCAGGGCCTCATGCATGTAAGGCAAGCATTCTACCACTGAGCCACCTTCCCAGCTCCTTCTTCTTCTTCTTGAGAGTACATGGGTTTGAATTTAGGGCTTCACACTTGCCAAGCAGATACTCTACCACATGAGCCATACCCTCATCCTAAAGCAGGTTTAATAAGAAGTTTGGAATCTGGCAACACTCATCACTAATTGTGCAATCTTTGGCCACTCAATCCTTCTGAAATTTATTTTTCATTCATAAAATTGTAAACAATACAATTTACAAGCCCCTTGGGTACGTTCCTCAAATTCCCCTCTCCTCCCCACAAAATCCCTGCATTACAAGGTTTCTTATGTCTGTGTGAGTTTGCAGGATTTGGCTGCAAAAGCTGATTTAACTAGCATGCTACTGTGACTTTCGTAGCTCTATGCTCTCTTTACCCTTTATGTGTTATTCACATAAAAAGTCACTACTTCTGTTCAGTAGGTCCCAGCCAAAACTCTAAAAGAAGGTGAGAGCTTCTGACATGTCCATGATTAATTTTGAAGACCACAGAAAAGAAGAATATTTTAGGTTTTTATCAAAATTAATTTTCTTTTTTCCACACAGATAGGAATTTAGAGTTGGATTGTTTTTCTGGTACCAGAACTTGAACGCAAGCCTCACACTTGTGCAGTTTGCTTACTCTACCGCTTGAGTCATACCTCAAGGCTGGCTTTAGACTGATTGTTTTGGAGATGAAATCTCTTCCTGGGCTGGCTTTGAACACTCAGTCCTCTGGGGCTCAACTTCCTTAATACCTAAGACTACAAATGTAAGCCTCTGGAACGTGGCAAGAATTGGATTTTTAAATGTTCTCATTCTACACTGGATTTGTAAGAAAGAAAACAATACTCACTTTCTATTTTGTTCCTCATCGATGTGTTCTCCCAAATTCCGGATGCACTTTAACAGATCACCCACAATGTCCTGATAGACGTTGCCATTTTTTTTAGCATAGAACTTATTCATTTTTTCCATAACATGCTTATCAATCTAAAAAACAGAACATTACACAAAACATGGCAGCAGTACAACATAAATTTTGATGGTGCTATACCATAAGGCAAAATAGAAATTTGAATATGTATTACCCCTTACTAATTAATATAACAAAATAATAGAAAATAATTAAAGTAAATGATATACACCATGATATACACATCTTTGTCTAAGTGCATAGTCTCCATACAAGATTAAATATATTAAACCGTTTGTTTGTTTTTTAATCATTGTCAGCTAGATACCAGTAGCTGATGCCTATAATCCTACATATTCAGAAAGCTGAGATCATGATTCAAAGCCAGCCTAGGCAGGAAAGTCCAGGAGACTCTTATCTTCAGTTAACTAGCAAATAAAGCAGGAAGTGGAACTGAGGTTCAAGTGGTAGAATGTTACCCTTGAGCAAAAAAAAAAAATCTCAGAGACAGTGCTCAGATCCTGAGTTCAAGCCAGCCCCAGTGTACACACACACACACACACACACACAATCTGCTACATTAGGAAACTGGTTCATTATAGTATACATCATTTTTATCCCTGTGACCCCCTTTGTAAATGCACAATTATATTTCCTCTGACAAAAAGCTTGTCATAGTGAGTAGCATGAGTGAGTAGAGTTGGTGTTTGTTTGTTTAGTCTATTTCTAAAAGGCTGCTCGTTTCCTCTTTCTTCTGATACCCCAGGACAACCTCATCACTCTTTCCCATTTGTAGGGAAAGTTTTGGATCAGAGGACCAGATACAATAACCTTGAAACCAGAGCCATTTGGGAAGGTATCTGACTGGAGACTGGGCTCACCGTAGTGTGGGCCCCGCATGAGACTGCCTGGGTGCGCTCTGAGAATGGCATGCAAGAGGAGCCAAGCAGTGTGGGCAGCCGGATGATAGGGCAGAACCAAAAGCAAACGTAGGAGTGACTTCTACAAAACTTAGGTTCAAGACCTGCTCAAAACAACTATGCAACCTCAAAAATGGGCAAGTCACTGACATCAACAGAAAAGCAAAGCCTAAAGGGTAAGACTGGAACTCAGTCAAAATGTAACATAGCTCAGTGATACTTAAAGGAAAGAATCCATGAACTGGGTTTGAATGGGGTTCTGTTGTCAGCCTAGCCAATCTCCGGCTGTCCTATCCTGGATTCTTCAAGTATTATTGCTCAATCTCTGTTTCCTGTGGGATTACATGAGTTGGTAGAGTGGATGGCATCAGAACGTTGTGGAGTGGCTAGCTTCAGCACATGACTATACTTCCCAGCACCCAGGCCTGCCACATCCCTCACGGGCTATGTGCCTCTGGGAAAATTGTCAGTGACTCAGCTTACCCATCTGCAAAATAGAGATAATTGCCACAGAAGCTGTTGTAAGGACTAAATGTGATCGAATACACAGTCCTAAGAGCTCTATCTGCCACAGAGTAGTCTAGCTCTCCCTGTTAACTGTCGCTGTCATCTGCTCTAGTTTATATTTATCTGTTTCTATAAGCTTAAAGTCTAACCCAGAGTTTTATACACAATCATTGAGCAAAGAGTCATGGCACACTTACACCATGCCAGGGATACAGTCAGCAGCAAGACAGCTGAGGGGCTCCTCCCTCATAGAAGGTGGAGCTAGCAAAGAAAAGGGGTATTGAACGAACAATTATATATATATATATATATATGTTATATATATATATATATATATATATATATATGTTGTGTAGTGTTGAGAAAGGAAAAGGAAAGAAAACACATAATAAGAACCAGAAGCCAAGCAGCAAAGATAGGAAAGGTATTGATTTCAAAGGACTAAAGCTTGTGGATTCTCTCCTCGGGCTTTGAATTTCTGTAGATCTTTCTGTGCCACATGTTCCTGTGTATCCTAATTTATGTGCCCGGGCCTTCACATCGCTCTAATATGTAATCAGTACTTGATAGATGTCTGCTAATTAATAATAATTAGAGTTGTGATAGTGAAGACTAAATTAAGGTGATGATTGACTCCATAGAGTTCTACTATTTAGTTCAAGTTAAGTGGACTTTTCTTGAAGGGGGAAATTTGAAATCACCTCTTCTTTGTGTGTGTGCTATCCAACAGAATGTACTTCTTACGTGTGGCTCCTCAGAGCTGAGCTGCTGGTGGGCAGCAGAGGCAACCAGACTGTCTCTGGACTGAGCCCTCACAAAGGATCACAGTCCTTTATGATCACAGGAGTCTTGGCCAGGTTTGACGGAAAGGTTTATGGGCTAGATAAAGGCCAGCGTAAGGTGAAGCCTGAGAAAGAGTCTATCAGGGGTGCTGAGTTCTGGATACCTCACCCCTCCCCCCCAAAAAAGATAACAAGGAGAGAAGAAGGAAAATCATCTCACTCATTTCTTGCTTAAAGAACAGGAAAATGGTACAAAATAATATTGGTACAAAATGGTACAAAAGAAATTGAAAATAGTAACATTATGACAGACCCTTCTCCTGGAAGAACTCCCAGACCACAGGAATTGTTCATACCTTAGATGTCCACTTGTCAAAGCTGTAAGATACAGATGGATCAGAATGCAGTAGCCTGTAGATCTCACTTGTACATTTTCGAGTTTTGATATCGGATATGTTTCCCACATTCCGAAGTGTCCTGTACCGACTGCAGATGACAAAATTAGGGTCATTCCTTTCTTCCTACACTTTTTTTTGTAAAGATACTGTACATAGGGGTTAGAGTTACATGAGTAACATAATGAGTACATTTCCTATCAAGCATTGTTACCCCCTCCTTTGTTTGTCTCCTACCATCCCTTCCCTCCCCACCTTCCCAACTCTTCCCTCCCACTTCCCAAAGTTGTAAAGTTCGTTTTCAACACAGTGTCTTGTACATCTCATTATTACAATGGGTCAACCTGTATCCTTGTTTCAGCATTTTGTTATTTCCCTTCCCCTCCCCAAATTAGAAAAATGTATATACAAGATGCAAGGCACCAGAATCAAATACAGTGACAACAGGGGTTATATCATGTGGGTTTTCCACTCTTTCAGAAATAAGAAACAGATATATTTTGATTTTTATTGTATTTTATTTTTGCACCAACACTGGAGCTTGAACTCAGGACCTTGCCCTTGCACTTGGGTTTTACTGGTAAGGCTAGTGCTCTACCACTTGAGCCACAGCTCCACTTCTGGCTTTTTGCTGGTTAACTGAGAATAAAACTTTCCTGGCTGGGCTGGCTTCGAATCATAATCTTCAGATATTAGCCTCCTTAGTACCCAGAATGACAGGAATGAGCCACCAACACCCTTCTATATTTTGCTTTTGTTTTTTGTTTTTTGAGAAGTAAGACTCTTCAAAAATTCTTCATGATGAGAGTGGCAGCCATCTTTTCCTTCAGTTCAGAAGAGGAAACAATCCAGGAGGTTGAATCACATAGCCAGTATACACTGAGCTGACAGAAAAGCCTAGATCTGTTCATCCCCAGCCCTGAACCCTCCTGCATAATTGCACCTTCTCCACTGTGGAGAACTGTGACACACACTCAAGTCTTACTTACTTCTCCCATGTCCAGAAGAAGGGATGACCTAGCAGGTCACCAACACAGTCTGTCATGTTTTCCCCAGGATAGAAGAGGTGGCGAATGAGATCCTCAGTCTCCTTATCTGGAGAAAGTTGAACCACTTCTTCATTATTTTTACCCTTCAGTGTCTCAAAAGGAATCTCTCCTTTCTTTACCACATAGAGGACCAGCCGTCCAAGGGCCTACACAAAAGCCACAAAGGTGCTTATGACATACCTTTCTATTTGGGTAACCTTGAAAGTACAACCATTCATTTGGTTTGATTCAATTGAGAAATGTTGAAGAAGTTAGTAAAGCCACACCTCTGGGTATATCTGTGAAGGTTGTTTCTAGAGACCATTCGATCATGAGCATTCTAAACTAATGAATGGTTTAATCCATTGAAAGCCTGAAATTTAAACAGACTCCAGGAGGTGGTGGGGTTGTGAAAGGCAGAGTGTGGTTGGAGGAAATAAGTCACTGGAAACACATCCTTAGAGACACAGCGCCTTCCTACTCTAGCTCTGCTTTACTTCCTGTCTGCCATGACGCAATCTGCTCAGCCACACCCTCCCTGCCATGATGATCTGAAACTGTGATCAAAATGTTTCCCCCAATCAATGATTCTCTTGGTGCTTTTTTTTTTTTAAATCACAGCTATATAAAAGTAATGAACAGAGAAGTTGTGATGCTGGTTTTGTACAAGTGAAAGATGGGGAAAAATCTCATGTAGTCTGCCAGCATGTTAAGGAGAGAAGACACAGATCTGTACACAGAGGCCCCTTCAATGCAGTACGTGGTTTGGGCTTATATAGAACAACAGATAATCCTGGGCCAGAGTTGTCAGTAGAAGAAAAAAAAAGAACAAAAAACTTCTTGTTACCAAAGAGATTTGAGTTGGACCCTGAGAGAGTATATATAAATCAGAGGAGAGTGTTTACAGAGGAGAGTGTCTTGGTACTATCTGGGGAACTGGGGCTTTGGGTCTAGGGTTACATGAGGCTGCAGATAATAGCACTTGTGCATGTTGGATGAGATATAAAGGCTGGCCTTCGCAGGGAGGAAAGATAAAGGATTGGCATAGGAGTCATCAATACTAAATATCTATAAGAGAGGTGTGGAAATATGGAGCCACCCAACCAAGAAGCCAGCATGGTAGGTGCAAAGCCCCTACCTATTTGTTACTGTCTAGAACAGAACTACCCAATAGAGGGTAGTTGAGGGTTCAGTCTGTATGCCCAGACCCCTTGTCCTCTTAACAGCTATTTCAGGATCTTCACTTATTTTGGCCAAGGTTTATCTCTTCCAAGTCCAGGACTAATTCTAATCTCACCCATTGCAGAAAAGCTCTAGCCTTCCTCAGAGCTCAGCACATGAGAGAGCTGAATAGAGTGGGAGAAGAAATCCCATTTACTTTACTCTCAGGCAAAAAGAATACCTCTCAGAGGAATATAGGAGATATTTGGAAATATTTCCTGGAAGAGATAATACAGGCTCAATTTAGTTACTTCTTTAGCTAATGAAAGGAGAAAGAGAGAGGAGAATCAGAAAGGAGTCATAGCAAAAGGCAACTGCATATTGATCCTGCCTTTACCTCTTCTCAGCAGCTTGCAAACTCAGCTACAAAAGAAACCCAGGGAAACATTTCAGTCTATAGCAAGAGAGGACAGTGGAAAAGACCGGAAACCTAGAAAGATCTTTCTCCCCTTCCTCTTTAAAATAAAGACATTCTTTAGTTTTCCCTAGAAACTAAAGTAACGAACAAATAAGGAAACAGAAGAAAAAGAAATCTAGATTGCAAAAATTACCTCTAGATCTCTCCTGATTTCCTGTGGATCTCCAGTCCCCTTAATGCTCTGATCAAAATCTGCCAGGCGAACTGCATCCTTGGAATCTAAGGAATAATTTACAGAGGTACACGAAAATGCACATTATCCATGATGTGACAGTCAACTCATTTAGATATGCTATACAATTCATCGTCTCTCTACAAGGTGAGTAATACTATTTTCTCCTCAAAAACTGCTGTGTTCATTATTTTATTTGATCTCCTAGGTATCTGCCAAGAGAAGGACATGCATTTCATATTTTTCCAGGCCAGAAAATCGAAAAGGATAAAGAAAATAGATGAACAAGTTCCTCATTCATTCAGTTTCTAGGGCCAAGTACCCAGATTTATAAGGAGCTGTTGGTAGCAGTTAAGATCACCTCTGATGGAAGGGTATGACATTGTCCAAAAAGAAATGTACACATTACCTGAATTGTGAAATGGTAACCCCTCTGTATAACACCTTAATGATAACAATAACATCGTATTTGTTTGAAAGTTAATCAGGCCTCTGGAACGGATCTGTGCAGTCTTGAGAGAGTGGGTTTGTGATAAAGCACCTTTGAGACTATCTGGTCCTTCCTTCTTTCACAGCAAGGAGACCTTTGCTAATGCTAGGCTGCTCTTGGACTTCCTAGCCTCTGTTCTCAATCATCTACCCCGTCGGTGGTCTTCTGTCACAGTAGCATAAAGAAGACCAAGGGGAGGACTCACCTATTAAGAAGTTTCGTGGCTGCAGATCCTGGTGAGTGTATCCATGAGACACGTGTAAATCTCGCACAGCCTCAAAGATCGACAGTAGGGTATTGGGGGCAAGGGCGTCTTCCCGACTCTGCAGGCCTTCCTCTGGGCGCCCCTGCAGGCGCTCTTCCAGGGTCTGTTCACAGAGGGCCATGCACACGTACACGCACCCCCTGTGGCTCTCGCTTCCGTAGAGCGTCACGAAGTGACTGCTCTCGCGGCAGCTTCGCAAGCAGGCCATTTCCTGGCGCGCCTCTGGGCTGCCTTCGGGGAACAGCTTCACAGCCGCCTCTCGGCCCTCGTAGAACCCCAGGTAGATGCCCCCTTTCGACGTGTCCGCGATTTTATACTCCTCCACCATGAAGATCTTCAGCTTGCCGATGGGTTGGCGGTATATCCGGTGGAGGCTCTTCAGGGCTCTTCCCCAGTGTGAGCTCTGCGGCTCCCAGTCCTCCGCAGGAGGGTGGACATGTTCTTGGGCCCCGTACTCGCGGAGAAGCTTGACGAGGGCCTGGTCGTAATGCCGCCTGGCGATCCTCATCAGATCCCCGCAGCTCACGCTGGCCCCGCGATCGCACAAGGCGCGCACCATCTCCCGGCTTCCCAGCTCCACGGCCGCGCGCAGGGCGGTGGTGCCCTCGTGGTCCGTGTCATCGATCTCCAAGGCGTCCTGTTCCAGAAGCATCCGCACCAACGCCAGGCGTCGCTTCTCCACCGCCAGGATCAGCGGCGTCTTCCCTTGCTCGCCTCTCACCCGGACGTCAGCCCCGTGGTCCAGCAGGAGCCCGGCCACGGCTTCCGCCTGCTCGCCGCCGTCCAGGAGAGCGTGGATCAGGGCGCTTCTGCCCATGTTGTCCCGGGCGTTGACGTCGGCCCCCATCTCCTCCAGGAGGATCCTCACCACCTCCACGTGGCCCCTTTCCGCCGCGTCCATGAGCGCCGTGGCCCCGCCGCCCCTCAGGGGCCTGCGGTCCTCCTGGGTCTCTCGGCTCGCATTCACGTCCGCTCCCTGCGCGAAGAGGAACCGCAGCGCTTCCACCCGGCCGTGCCAGGCGGCCTCCATGAAGGCCGTGAAGCCATTCGAGTCACGCTCGTTGACATCCGCGCCCCTAGACAGGAACAGCCGGAGGAGATGCACATGGCCGCCGATGCCCGCCACGATGAAGGGCGTGGCCCCGTTCCTCTTCCTGCGCGCAGGCTCGGCGCCATAACGCAGCAGAAGCTCCACCAGGTCCTGCCGGCCGCACTCCGCCGCGTTGTGCAGCGGGGTCCAGCCCCACTCGTCGCTCTCGTTGGCGTCGGCTCCTCCCTCCAGCAGCCGCCGCAGCCCATCCACGTCCTCCTCTCGCACAGCCTGGATCACCCAAAGCCGGGGTTCTGCCATGGAATCGCTGCGGCTGGAAGGCTTGGAGGCCTCTTGCTGAGCACCCTGCGTCTCCATGATGGTCAGCGCCGGTGGTGACAACCTTCTGCTTCTTTTTTGTTTCCCCCTCGAGAAAGTGAAAACGTTTATGCTTTGGGGCTGGATCACAGTCAAGGGGACGTGGCCTCTGGGGGCCCAGTGGGGTTCTCTGTCTGAGGAAGAGCCATGGGCTCGGTTTGATGGGAGTCCACTTGGAAATCGTGGCATTGGGGGGTGGGGGAGAGGGGCATAGCGGAATCTCACAAGTCATTTTTGGCTAGCTACCTTTTCTATTTATTATGGTATTTATAAATTACAGAATATTTATGAACGTATGACTCTAGAATCCTACTACCAGAAACGGCCACTAGTAATATTCAGTACATATCTATAGATTTCTTAAGAGTTGGGATCTCGTTGGGATTGTGCTCTATACCAGGATAAAGGAACCTTTTATTCTGATACCTTCAAGCTAATTCTGTACTATAATTCCCTAAGTTATTGCAAATCATTTTCAAACTTTTTGGGGGGAGGGGCAGCTTTAGGGCTTGAATTCGGGGCCTGGGCACTGTCGCTGAGCTTTAGTGCTCTACCACTTGAGCCACAACACCACTTCCAGCTTTTTGGTGGTTGAGTCACATGGACTTTCCTGTGCAGGCTGGCTTCAAACTGTCATCCTCAGCTCTCAGCCTCCCAAGTAGCTAGAGTTGCAGGCATGAGCCACCAGCAAACCAGTTTTCAAACATTTTAATGGTGTTTCAATCTGCCATCCTATGCTTGTTTCATTTCCCTATCACAGACTGACTTCCCCAAATATTTGGACAGTATTTTTCTTGTTCTGTTTTTTTTCTTTTACTTACTTATGATCTATCTATTTATTTATTTATTTTACCTCAGACCGGTAATGTGCTTACATCCTAAGAAGGTTTGAGAGAGGTACACATCACACAAGCACCTGAGAACTCAATCATCACACTGTGAACCGGAAAGGATCTTGTTATTACCTTTAGTTGTACAAAGGCATTTCATTGTAATTCCACATGTCAGTGCATCTTGATCGGTGGCATCTCTTCCATGATTCTCTCATCCATCTATCCCATAACCACCTATCTCTCAACTTTCCTAGCTCTGTTTTTACTTAGGTACATTCAGTATTATGACTGTATTTACCCACCATCCCTCTGTTCACTTATCCTCCTCCTTTTCTTTAATCCCCACCCCCCTCAGAGAAGAAGTTTCAAATCTCTAGTACTCATTTTGTTAAACTGTTTAAATGATTTTTTAATTTAAAATTTTTAAGCAATTCCCGCTTACATTTGAATTACAGGCTCACGCCTGTAATCCTAGCTACTCAGGAGGCTGAGATCTGAGGATCTCGGTCCAAAGCCAGCCTGGGCAGGAAAGTCCATCAGACTCTTATCTCCAGTTAACCACCAGAAACCCAAAAGTGGCACTGTGGCTCAAGGAGTAGAGCATTCACCTTGAGCTGAAGAACACAGGGACAGTGCCCAAGCCCAGAGTTCAAGCACCATGACCAACCCAAAAAAAAAAAAATTAAGCAATTTCCAATGATACCATAAATTCAGCCTCTTTCAGCTTATTTTCTTATACTATTGCACATGGAAATATCACAATGAAGCCCTTTTGTATAGTTAATACATGCTAATAAAAAAGAGAAAGAGAAAAACATATTCTTACCATCAGGTAATGGCTTTAAAAAAACAAGCAACACTTTACTCATAGGAAAAATGTATTCCATGGTTTTTGTTCATTTGCATTTTTAAAAATCTCCATCAGGGTCTGTTCTTGTGCCTGATTATCTCACGTATTCTTTTTATGACCTTGTACCTCAATTCAAAGTAGTGGTGGGTTCCTACCTCAGTGAGTGCTGAGTTTGAGCCCCAGGTTGTGTAGCTTTTGATTGTTACTTCCTGGTTGCATAATCTTAGGTTGTTGAGTCCTAATTTTCTGTTTCTTGAAATGAAAAAATCAAAATAAATATGATCCTGTGTGTAAAGTACGCTAAAATACAATGGGCAGCAAATATTAGGCCCTCACTGAAAAAGATTTTTATGAACACTATTTACACTGTTTGTGTAAATATTACTCAAACAGGAAGCTGGACATGTACCTTTAGTCTATCTACCCTCAACCAGCTCTAGATACTGTAGATTTAAGTCATCAGATAGCCTTAAACTGTGTGTGCTCTGTGTGTGTGTGTGTGTGTGTGTGTGTGTGCGCGCGCGCGCGCATGTGCTGATTCTGGGGCTTGAATTCAGACTCTGAGCGCTGTACCTTAGTTGTTTCACTCAAGGCTGATGATCTTCCAGGTAAGTCATAGTTCCACTTTTGTGTGGTTTTTTTTCTTGCTTTTGTTTTGATTTAGTTTTGGTTTTGGTGGCCAATTAGAGATAAGAGTCTCACAGACTTTCCTGCCTGGGCCAGCTTCAAACTGTGATCCTCAGATCTTTGCCTCCTGCGTAGCTAGGATTTGAGGCATGAGCCATCGGCAGCCAGTTTATTACCTGAACATTTATATTACTGCATCAGCTACAAATTCCACAAAGCCACAATTTGTAAGGTCTAATGAATTTTACAACATAAACAGGATTGTCTGGCGATGAAATTGTTGAAGCAAAGTGTCTGAGTGGACAGTCCTGGTGACTTACTACCTGATCGCAGGCAGACAGGCATAAATTAAAGAGCAAAGAAGAAAAGAGCAGCCTGGGAGAGCATGAGTGTAGCAGCAGCCCCTGAAGAAAGCAGGCAGCAAACCTGCCACGCTTTCACTTTCATTTGCTCCAGGCATACAAAGGAGTCTGAGAAAGCAGACTTAAATAAGTAATAGATGGATGATGACAAACTCTTGCCAAAAAAATCTATGCTCAGAAGCCCTGGGCTCCTTCGAGGTGGACAGAAAGCTCTGACTACTCTGACTACTCTTTTAGTCCCTTTCCTCTCTAGACCCCCACAGCCCAAGGATAAGAATCTTCTCAAGCTTTCCCAGCTCTTCTGCCCTTCTTACCTGCCCAACTCCAGCTCCTCTCCTCTGCAGCCATTGGTTCAGTGGCGATGAGTTCTTGAAGACTGTGCCCAGCAGGAAATGGCTTGTTGCTGAGCTGACTGGGTGGAGCGAAAGAAAGAAGTGGAGGAAGGGAAAAGCAAAGGGCAAGCCACAGATGGGGCTCACCCTCAACAGACACACCGTGTGTGTGTGTGTGTGTGTGTGTGTGTGTGTGTGTGTGTGTGTGTGTGCATGAGTACACGCGCCAGTCCTGTAGCTTAAACTCAGGGTCTGGGCTCAGTCCATGATTTTTTGTGCTCAATGCTAGTGCTCTACCCCTTGAGCCAGAGCTCCACTTTGGCTTTTTGTTTTTGTTGCTGTTGTTGTTGAGTAGTTTATTGGAGGTAAGAGTCTCATGGACTTTCCTACCTAAGCTGGGTTCAAACTGCAATCCTTAGATCTCCTGAGTAGCTAGGGTTACAGGTATGAGCTCCAGCAGACACTTTTAAACAAATCCCTGGCCTGTCCCTTTCTTCTGATGTCTGATTGAGTGTCAAGGATCATGCTGACCAGCTTTGCGCCTCTCAACTTGTCATTCACAACCCCTGGATCTTTTCTCTGTTGTTGAAAAAATATAAAAAAATGCAAAATAAACACTTAACCCAATATCTATGTGATTCATTTTAATCATGGGCCACTATGTTGCCAGTGACTGTCGCTTGGGATACCGTGGTTTGCCTGCACACACAGAGTTCTGCGTGGAGTTTATCCTAGTGGCAAGAAATGGATCATAATCAGCAGGGAGAATAAAACCTACCACAGAATAGGTTTTCGAGTTATGATGTAGACTCTGTCCCCACTCCAACCACCCAGTGCCCAGTACATCACACTGCTTCTCACACTTGTGTCTTTGTATGTGTTGTGTTATATGCAAATACATAATAATAGTAATAAGAACATAATTATTAGGTTAAGGATAGCAGACATTCACAGAGCTCTTCAATGAATTCTAGGAACTGCTAAGGATATTTTACAGGAATTAACTCAAATACTCTAATCTTCTTTACAGATAAGGAAACCAAAGCATAAAGAGGTTAACTACTTGCTCTATTCTGGAGTTTTGGGCTCTTATCACTGAACAACACAGAAGAGACACCTGACTTCCATTCTCATTGCAGCCAGACAATGAACAAAAGAAGCACACCGTGTAGTATATTTTACAGTGGAAATGTACAGGGAATAGTAGAATAAAAAGGATCAAAAATGGCAGGACAGGGACTGCAATTTTCCACAGGGGAGTTGGGAAGGCCTTATTCAGAAGGTGACATCTGAGCAAAGATGAGGAAAATGCAGAAACACGGTGTACGAATGCCTGGACAAGTGCCTAGTCGCTAAGACAGGAACACTCCTGGTGTGACCAAGGAGGAGTCTGGAGGCCAGTGAGGAGAGAGGTTTCCAATGGCTTAGGGAACTAATGTTCCCTAATAGGACTTCACCTTCTACTCATCCAGATGACCAGGGTGCAACCAAGGAGTAAAATTATTACCTGGTGGCTGATTCTCTGGGTCTGACTGCTTGTTCCAGCTGACTGTCTGAGTCTCAAGGTCCTCCTGAGCTGGCCTGACCATCAGCAACAATCCCTTACCATAAAGTTCCCAATGACAGCCCGCTGACTATACAGTTCTGTCTATGCCCTCTGTCTTGATGGAGTCAGCCTGCCAGTCTCTCTGGCATTAAACTCCCCCCTACCAACCCTCCCTCAGACATGTGTGTATGCTTTATCCAGTGGAGACATCTAACAAATATGATCTGCATTCTATTTTTAGAGGATCATTTTCAATGCTGTGTTAAAAAGACTTGAATTAAAGGTAGAACTGGGAAGTCAATAAGGAGGCATTAATCTGAGTTGAAATTGAGGCTGACTCCGTATTTGAGTCCTTGTGTAATGAACTACAGCTGCACTGAGTACACTAACTGTGACAAATAGCTGTGCGTCAGCCAATCAGAGCAGCGAAGCTTCAGTGAACTATGGGAAGCCAACTGATAGGCCAAGCTGCAACCAATTGAAAGGTCTTGAAATCTCATTTCTACTTTCTCTCCATACATGCTGCCCAACCTGGAATTCTCCAAACTTGTTCTATCTGACCCACAAGTCATTCTTTGATCACATAAAGTCTACTGAGTGTAATTTGTCTTAAGTTTTCCTTTTGACAGAGGGCAAATAACCCAGCTGAGATCCAATGCCAGCTTAGAGCTGAGGTAGCAGTAGATATCAATTTGTCCCAAAGAGAAGAGATGGTAAAGAGTCTTGTAAAGCCAGTCTTTCTTGTCATGATGACACATGTGTATTTCAGCCCAGTGAGTAGGGACACACCTGCAGTGAAACACCAGAAAGAACTCAGCCCCAGATCCACAGTGTATCTTAAGAAGAGAAACAGCTGGGGCTGGGAAGGTGGCTCAGTGGTAGAGCACTTGCCTTGCATGCATGAGGCCCTGGGTTCGATTCCTCAGCACCACATAACCAAAAAGAAAAAAGCCAGAAGTGGCGCTGTGACTCGTGTGGTAGAGCGCTAGCCTTGAGCTGAAGAGCTGAGGGACAGCGCCCAGGCCCAGAGTTCAGGCCCCATGACCGGCCCCCCCCCCAAAAAAAAAAGAAAAAAAAAAGAAGAGAAACATCTGACGGCATGGAACAGCAGACTTGTCCCAGGATTTGGTCTGCTAAGTGATTTGGAGCTCAAGGAAACAGGGATTTGTTCTAAGTTGGGTGCTGTTAGGAGCCATTTTAGGATTGAGACTGTAATTATTATCATCCTGGGATCTGGGGAAAAAAAACAAAGTGGAGCTAGAGTTATCTACTCTCAGGAGCCAGAAGAGGCACCATTCAGTTATTTTTCTGGTGATACAGAAGCTACCTGTTTAATGGTCAGTTCCATTAAGAAGTGGCCTTAGTTGTTTTTTTTTTTTCTACCATGGTTATGGGTGACCTAACCTAATTATTCATGCATGGAGGTGTTTGTGTTCAATGGGAAGAGCACATACATACGGCCTCTCTGAATGTAGCTGCCAGTTGCCAGGGCCATTTTTCTCATTTTTTGCTTGTTTTCTCTCCTCTCATATTAGAGTGAAGTTATAGTTCCAAAGATGGTGACTTTATATGTTGAAAACTAAGCACTAATTAAAAAGAAAAAACACTAGACTGACTGGATCTAGTCTGGAAAATCAACTATCATTTCCTTCACCCTGATGTCCCCCTTCCAGTCCTTAAGACTGGATCCCATAGGTACAGAACCTTAGCAGACAGGCTAGCATGCCTGCTCTGGTACATTTTTATGACTTTAAAACCTCATTTATATAAAAAAAAAGGTTTGAGTCCATGTATAATCAAAAGCACAAGTATAATAAAACCTTAAATTATCAAAACAAGAACAAGATATGCAATGAGGAAACTAGCTACCATGTTTCAATGGGAAATTCTGGGTCAAGATCAAATCAAAGACTGTAAAAATTCATGTCCCATAAATGAAAGATATCAATGTAGAAGTTCAAAATCTGGCTTGAGATGACAAGTTACAGTTGCACAAGTATCACACAAGTGTGCACAGAGGGAAGGTACCTAGCGCTAGTTGTCCCACCTGAGAAAGAAAAAAACCACGTGTGATAGGATGTGAAAACATGGAGGAAGGCTAGGCAATGGGAATGAGTGGAAGGAACTGTGATTGCCCCCGGACCATCCCGAACCAGGGCAACCATCCTGCCCCCGAGAATGGCATATTCTCAACAGTAATGGGTCCTGGCAAAAGGAGAGATCATTCACAACATGACCCCAGCTACTAAGATGGGCTCAGATGTCCAGACTCTAGAGGGAAGGAATAAACCAACAAAAGCAAAAGACAGCAGGGACCCAAAATGGGTGGGAATCTTAGACTGGGAGCATTGGGAGGTTAAACAAGGCCAAGACAGAACTGGAAGGCCATCTCTCGCCTGTCTTCAGTGCCTCCGTTCCCAAGATGTTGAAATTGAGAAGAATCCTCAATCATTCCTTCCTTTAACCAAAAAGACCCTCCAGACTGACTCTGAGCTTGGTAATGACCTGCATTTAGTTTATCAATAACCTTCTTTGGGGATCTCATGAGAAGAAAATAGAATCAAGTTGAATCAAATAGAAAACCAGTTATATGAGAACAGTCCAAAAGTTTGTTATGCATAATAGCTAACTGATGTAGCTACCCTGCTAGCTCCATTGAGACAATTTGCTTCAACTTTCCAGGCCTTTGTTTCTGTATTTGTAAAGTGGGGAATGACAATAATAGTAGTCACCTTATAGGAATTTTATGAGGATTATAGAAATTAATATGTGAACTATTTAGAACAGAACTTGTTGCATTCAAGTAGCTACTATTTTTTTAAGCGTTTATGTTGGGGCCCTATGATAAATCCTCTTCATAAATTTGCTGATTTGGTCATCACAAAGCTCTTTGAATCCCAAACTATGAGACTCTTAGAAATTAAGTAGTGTGTTGAAGATTACTCAGCTAATAAACAGCAAGTGTGGAGTTGAAGTCACAGTTGCATAGCTCTGAGCCTGCTGCATATTTCTGGTGTCGTGCTGTCCACGATGCTTCCCCTGGGAGCTGTTAAGATGGAATGAGCTAAAATGATTATACTCCCAGCACAGAACAATCCCTTAAGTGGAAACTAATTACAAGCACAAGTTATTCCATACTTTCTCACTTTCCTCAAAATCTGAATTACGTCATTATCCAAGCCTGAAAAAAAAGCCAGAACTGAAGATAGGCCTCAAGTAGTAGAATAAAAAAGCCAAGGACCTGCGCTGAGACCCTAGAACTGGCAAACAACAGCAACAAACAATGAAAGCAAAAAGCAAAACCTACTATCTAGTACTTCCATCCCTTACCCTGATCACACCTTAGTTACGAAAGAAAGGAAGAAGGAAGGAAGGAAGGAAGGAAGGAAGGAAGGAAGGAAGGAAGGAAGGAAGGAAGGAGGGAAGGAAGGAAGGAGGGAAGGAAGGAAGGAAAGGAGGGAAAAGAATTCACCCAGTACTTGTAGGGGAAAATCCTCGTTTCCATATCTTGAAGTTCATTCTGCTTAGCATCATTTCATATGGAGCGACCATAAGTTAACTTGAGATGAGCACTTAAAAAGGTTCTGAGACCTTTTCTTTTTAGCTAAGCAAGAACTTCCATTTTAAAGTTAATTTTAGCTCTGTGGACTAAAGAAATCTCGGTATGATAGCAACTATATTGATAATTCTAATTTCATGTTAACAGAAAAGCTACAGTACAAACAAAGTCTAGCCCTTAGATGTAATTCCAAAGGAAGAAGCCAGACTAAGATGTTAGAAATTAAGTGGTGCCTAAGAAAAAGCTGCCATTTCAAAGCATGTCCACAGGGAGGCAGCAGAGAGTGAGAGATAAACTGGCCTTCCACAACTGTGGAAGCAGCACCTGGTACTTGGAAGCAAACAGCACCAGCTGACCGGTGTTTGAGTGATTTTCATGTCTCCTATGACTAGCTTGCTTAATACCTCCCACCATTCATTTCCTCCTCTGAAATTCTAGAATGCTCTATTCATCAAACTATGGTACTGAATCCATTGTTCTAAAAAGAAAATTTGATGTGGAATTTATTTTAAAAAACACAATAAACTGTAGTAACTAATGCCTTCTGTGCACAGGCTCTGTACTAAGACTAGGTAATAACAATAGCTAATATGCATGGAGCCTCCACAGTGCACCAAACGCTTTGCTTTGCTTCAATATGCTCTGGAAGGGGTGCATTCTGAGTAGACTCATTTTGTACCTCGTCTTATCTAACTTCCTAAGGTGAGTGGACCCAGGATGCAGCAGATTTGTATCCTTACAAACCTTCTCCCAAATTTTTTTTTTTTTTTTTGCCGATTGTGGGGCCTGAACTCTGGGCCTGGGCACTGTCCCTCAGCTCTTCAGCTAAAGGCTAGTGCTCTACCACTTGAGCCACAGCACCACTGCTGGCTTTTTCTGCTTATGTGGTGCTGAGGAATCGAACCCAGGGCCTCATGCATGCAAGGCAAGCACTCTACCACTGAGCCACCTTCCCAGCCCTTCTCTCAAATTCTTTTAGGAGCAATTCAACCTTCACATGCCCTTGGCCTGTGGAAAAGATACCACGGCTTTATGTACTTCATCTCAGACATGAACTTATAAAACAATAGTAACTCCTCAAATTTAAATGGAAGTCATAAAAGCTGTAGTTTGTTTTGAAAGTAGAGCCTTTGAGAAGTAACTGGATCACCAGGGCTCTAGCTGCATCAATAGGCTAATCTATTGACAGGTTCATAGTTTGCTACACTATTTGAAGGTGATGGAATCTTAGGTGCACAACTGTAATCTTAGCTGCTCAGGAGACGGAGGTCTGAGAGTCTCTGTTCAAAGCCAGCCTTGGCAGAAAAGTCTGTAAAATTCTTCAATTTATTTTTATTTTTTGCCTGTCATGGGGCTTGAACTCAAGGCCTGGGCACTGCCCCTGAGCTCTTTTGCTCAAGGCTAGTGCTTTACCACGTTGAGCCACAGCATGGTTAATTGGAGGTAAGAGTCTCATGGACTTTCCAGCCCTGGCTGGCTTTGAACTGTGCTCCTCAGATCTCAGCCTCCTGAGGAGATAGGACTACAGGTGTGAACCATCAGCACCCAGCAGTTCAGGAGACTTTTATCTTCAATTAACCAGCAAAAAGCTGGAAGCAGAGCTGTGATTCAAAGGGTAGAACACTAGCCCTGAGCAAAACAAAGATCAGGGACAGCACTCAGACCCTGAGTTCAAGCCCCAGGAACAGCATGGAGAGAGAGGGAAAGAGAGAGGGGGGGGAGAGAGGAGGGGGAAGAAGAGAAAGGGAGAGAGAGAGGGAGGGAGGGAGAGAGGAAGAGAGAGGGAGGGAAGGAGAGAGAAAAAAGAGAAACCACCTAGAACAAGAGGCCTGGTCCTTGGAGATATGCCCTTGTCCTAGGCCAACACAGTCAAGTACCCACACCAAGACCACTGAATCTGAACCCAAATTCTAAGTTGATTTTCTCCCATACTTTGTCACAGCGATGGAAAGCTGACTAATGCCTAACCCATCAGGTCTAGGCAGGTGTCTGAGCGGTACCCACCAGACCACAGTGTGCTACAGGCAGGGACGGGAATGGCCTGTGTGAGTGCCAGATGGGCAAAGTAAAGAAACAGGTTGGGCAGTAATGGCAGTCCGTTCAATACAGCGTGATTGCCCTCCGCTAAGGGAGTTACCTGTCTCCTTCCCTCTGGCTCAGCCTGCTACAGGTGAACAGAGTGCTACCACATGTATCTGCACCCACATGACGGGGCTCTCCCACTTACCCTACAGACCCCCAGAGGCCAGCACCTACCACAGTCCCCCAGGACCCCTCCTCTCTCTTCACCACACGGTCCTTAGCGAATAAGCTTGCATTCGGCTTTATTTATTTTGTAAGAATATAACATGCTGAAACAGGAACATGGGGATTGCATACATCATTCATATCAAGGAATCCAGCTCCCTTTGTCAACAATAAATAACTATTTAAACAGTGAGGAGTTCCGGACATTCCTCAGTGGTTCCTAATACATGCAGAGGTAGAGTCTGGTGGAGAAAGGGGCAGGCAGGCAGCAACTCCTGCTGAAATTCTCCAGTAGAGGCGTAATAAATAATACCAGCAACAGAAGGAACAACAAATAAAAGAATTTTGACAATCAACACAATACCAATAGTACTTAAATAATTTCCTCCTGGAGCAGCTCAAGTGCAGAGAGAACAGTGGTATCCTGGACATCCAGCCCCCTCCTCCCCCGGGCAAGGGGTATGGGCTGCCTGGCAAACTCATCTCCCTCTCCTGGGCTCCTGGGCTCAGTACAGGAAGTCCCGGCACACAAGGTTTGTTCAGTGAGGCCCTGAGGTGACAGGTAGAATCTAACTTCCTCCCAGATGCTACTCTTCCCAGCGGCTCTGCTCTCCAATTTCACTCCCAATTTCTATCTTCTGTCCCAGGGCCAGCATGGTCTCCGGTCCCTGTTACTCCCAACCCTCTAGTGTTCCTGGGGAAAGAAACACAAGCATTCCTTCTACCCTGAGCGTCTCTCTTTTTCCTTGATTCCAGTCAGACTTCTGGGCTTTGCCAAGAGATTTGTTTCTTAGGACCCTTCTCTCCCTCATTCCACACAGCTTGAAATGAGAAATGGACTGGCCATGGAAGGCCTGCCCCGTCCCTTCTCCACACCCCACCTTCCAGGGCAGGGAATAACTCAGGGAGGCCCTTCAATGGACTCTGATTTAAGTGGATTCAGCTGCAAACACAGAGTGAGGAGCTAGCTGTCAGAGGCCACCCTAAAGCACCCAAACTGGGGTCCCAGGAGCAATCGTTTCTCTTTCAGAACTCGCTCCTGACCTGGAGAGGCACTCAGGCCAGCTTTTGAGGTATCAAAATCTCATTCTGGGCAAGAAATCACATTGACTCGCTGACCTTGAGACTTTGAAGATGGGTACAGTACAGTGTTAAGAAGCTCAGGGACCCTGGAGTGCCCTGGGCCAGGTGAGCAGGGGACAACACGAAGGTTCTCTACCCACAGTTCCTTCGGGGCCCTATCTGGGAATTAGGAAAAGAAGATTCGCTCAAAGTCAACGGATGTCCAGGCAAACATTGGATCAGGTCGTCTTCCTCGCTCTTCATTTCCCACCTTGGAATGCTTCCTCACCCCTGGGAAGAGTCAGTGCTTAGCTGTGCGCCCCATTCTTTTCCCCAGAGAGCCCCACGTTGGCCACTGTGGTCAGCCCTTGTCCACAGGCAGCGGCAGCCCTTGTCCACAGTGTCTGGAGGAGGGGGGTGGATGAGCTCGCTTTGTCCAGGCTGCTGGGAAACCTTGCCCTGCACTGTCCCCCTGCACTTGCAGGGCAGAGCCTGCCTTCCATGCAGGGGCAGCCGCCTCGGGGAAGGGTGACCCCACCTCGCTTTCAGCTGGCTGGTTCACTGCCGAGAGGCTCATGTGTGTGAGGGTTCGGCTGGGCTGCAGCTGGATGTGGAGGTGGTGGCGGCAGCTGTGGCTTGCGCAGCCAAGTCTTGGTAAGCAGATGACTTCAGGAAGCGCGGGTAAGAGTCCTTCTCCATCAGCGTGCGCGTCTTGCCTTGGGCCACATCAAAACAGGTGACTGTGACCGCTTGCAGATTTGTTCTGGTCAGCTCCCGGGTCTCGTGGTCTATGTTCACCTGTGGGTAGGGGAGCAAACACACGGTGAGTGGGCTGTCTTTGAGGTCAAGTGGCAGGCAGGGCTGTGGACAGAGCATCAGACTCTGAATCGAGTCACTAAGCAGCTGTTCAGCTCGGGGCCTGTTCCCACATCAGCTCTCGTGGCTGGCCCCCAGCCTCTCAGAATCAGTGAGAGGCTTTCAAAAGCCCACTTGGTCTGATAGCACTTCTGTTGTCTTCCCGTGCAATTGTTGGGCCTGCATGGGGTCCTTTGCCTGAACTCACTCCTGCTTTTGCTCCATGTTCTATGTAGGCCTGCTTGCCGTTCTGGGGCTTCAAGGGGCCTTTACATTGGCAGTCTCCTGTACTAGAGCATTCCTCAATTCTTTTAGCTCTCTGTTTATGTTACCTTACCAGCTATCCCTCTATTCACTCCACTCCATAACTCTGGCACTGTCTCTCACTGCTGCTTTATCTGTATCAGAGCATAAATCTGATAAGACTTATATTTAATTGGTTATTAACCTCTTCTCCCACTAGAAGATATGTTCCATTAAGGAACATACCCCCTGAGACTATAACAATGTCTTGTGCATAATTGGTGCTTACCAAATTTTTATGGGCACCATAGAATAAAAGATGTTAAATAAAATATAAAATAAGATGCAAAAGTGAGGCAGGACCCTGATCTCTCCACCAGGTGGCTCCACGTTCTTTATCAGATGAAGCCACCAGGCAGAGCAACAGCCATACACTGCAAGGTCCAGCATTCAGGGACTGAGCCAGGTTGCGCAAGGTCCCTGTCATGACTTTATTTCCCCAGTTGGCAAGTCTCTTAAAAGAATTGATCTTCCAAGGTGCATACAGAGAAGCCATAACCGCCTGACAAACCATCCTGCCCTATGCGAAGTCGGAGGGTGACAGACAGCATCAAGCAGCACAGACCCTAGTCTTTGGCCATACAAGCCCACTGCCCCGTGACAAAAAGGTCAGACTGCGTCAAAACCTAGCCCCTCACCTCCTGGCCCCAGCTATCCATGATTTTCAGTGGGGCGGGGGCAGCTGTGTGTGATGGAGATTGTGTTTAGATACTGACCTCTTTAGGGGCTTCGCTGCGAATGAACTCATCAAAGATGCGCTGAGCCCTGGAGCTCAGCTTGGCTGCGGATCGGATCTTCTTGAACTCCTCACAGGCCAGCCAGAACTCGAGGTTCTCCTCACTGAACTCTGTCTTCAGGAAAGCGTGGAAGGCAGCCACTCCATCTGGGGTTGAGAGGAGAGAGGAGGAGACAGGTCAGACTGGGGAACAGCAGGAATAGAGAAAGAAAAGACAGCAATTGTAGTTAATGGCTCTATTTTTAGAATGTAATTTTCCTGAACAAGGGCCTGTCTTTGTATTTTGAATAGAGGCTGGCACACTAGGGGATCCATATTCTTCTTCTTACTACTATTATTTTCCTCATGTTTTCAATACCGCTCGGACAGACTCCAGAGCACATGAGTGCACACGTGCTACCCACAGACAGACACAACAGGATCCGACTTACTTTTACTGCTCAGCAACAAGTCGAAGGACTCTTTCCATCCCAACACATCTTCTGAGAAGCTTCTGCTAGAGAAAGAACACACAAGATTTTAAAATCTAAACAAGTAAACATAACAAAAAAAAATCCTAGTGAGAACTGCTAGGAAGATGTATAATTCACACAAAGGCTTGCTCAGGAATTGTCAGAACTAGCTCCTCAAACTCAGCTGGAGTCAGGGTGTTCAACCAGGAACCAAAGCCAGGGAGCTTGGAATCCTCAGTATCCCTAAGGCTGCTTCCTCTCTGTCCAAAACTACTTTGATTCCCAGGACTCTCAAAGCTTAGGGGTTTTGTTTGTTTGGGGGTATTTTTTTATCTCTTCCAAGGAAATAAAGATCTCAGAGAGATTATATTTCCCCAGAGCCTAACATAGAATCTTTAATAAAGGGCTTCTAGGCAAGGGGTGGTCATGTAAGTAGAGTCATTAGCAACTATGCCAACTGGTCTTGGACCCTGGTTACAGGGTTGGTTACAGGAGCAGTACCGCATCCCAGGTGGGACAGTCTAATGACTGGACATTGCCTGCTGGTGGACTTGAGACCTGGATCAACCTACCAGTTTACCCCTGAACCCCGCAGCCACAGCAGGCCACCAAGTCCTGCTGAACTCTCCAGGGAGGGGTTGCTCAGGTCCACTGTAGCACATCCTAATTTCTCCTTGTATCTTACTCCCCAGGTTCACAGGCAGGTGGGCTTGATGGCAGGACTTACCTTTCTTTGCTGTGTTTACTGCTCCAGTCGAACTTGCCCAGACTCCCTGAGTCAGAGCCCAGCTCTGATTTGTGAAGGAAGATCCCCAGACGTGTCTTGAACTCTTTGGCTCTGGAAGACAAATAAATCAGGAATGTGAAAAAGGATTGTCAGCTCAGGGAGGTCGGTGGAAACCCAGAAGAACTCTAGCACCTAAATGTCAGCTTCAAGAGCTCAAGGGAACACTCGGCTGTTCCCAGGGTTCCGCCTATGCCCTTTCTCATGAGGGCCATCACCCCCAAAGCAACCAGAGCAATGTCTGGGCTTGCCTCCATGTGCGTATCTGGGTTTATGGAACTACAGAAATAAGCTTTTCCCTATGAAAAGTCACCACTCTGTCCCTCTGCCTGTTGATGAACCAAAAAGCAGCTCAACACATCCAGGCTTGTTGGGTACTTCTGGAACTGTATGGACATTGATTCCTGCATTTCTCTTTACCTTTTCCTTCTCAGCTACCAGCTCCACGAACGCAGGAAGCTGATGAATAGCTAGGAAGTTTGCATATTTCTCTCCCATGAGACAGTGCCTTCCCCAGGGGCAAAGGAGACCATGCTCCCAGTCCTGAGCTGTGGGATGAAAGGCAAGGGCCCAGGAAATTGAGGCAGCCTCGGCTCTGCTTGGAGGTGCCAGTGTGGTTAGGTTTCCCATTGTTTTCCCTTCTTCCCGATCCTGGCATCGACTTGCCAACTCAAGTCCCCACCGCAGCACTCCGCGGCCCAGCCAGGTCCCTGCGAGTTGGATGGGGCTGGGCCGCTTTCCTAGGGGACAGCTGGACACGTCCGTCTTACCTCTCCAGGCAGGTGGTGGGGAAGGCAGCCAGGGTGCGGCACATACTGGCGGGCGAGGGGCAATACGTCTTGGACGGGAAGCTGGAGGGCTCCAGAGGGTCCCCGAGCGCAAGGCCGAGCGCAGCGAGCGCCAACACGCGCAGGTTGAGCTCAACTGTCTGCACGCGCAGGGCAGGCCCAGGTCCCAGGCTTTTCTAGGATCGGGGGTGGGCGTGGCCAGAAGGCGATGGCCAATCAGAGAGCGGGGCTTGGCTCCGCGAGGGCGGAGATGAGCCCGCCCGCTGGGGAGCAGCCGGCCCACGGGGCACCCACGGAGGGTCTGCCCCGCACCCCCCATCCCTCCGCCCCGGCGCCCCCACTCCGTCCCGCCGTCCCTGGAGGACGTGGGAAGCCAGAAACCGCGGAGAGGCGCGAGGATGAGTAGCGCACACAGACAGCCGAGGGAGGTCGCGGGGTTGTGCGGGGGGTCGCAGGGAAGCCCGGGCCTAGCTGGGCCCCGAAGGGCAGGCGCAGAGGGTGCGGCCTGGGCGACCACGCACCTGGGCGCACTGGGGACTCGACTGAGCTGCGCCCGGGCCGGCAGGGGGTGAGGCGCGAAGGGAGTTCTTCACAGAGGACAACAACAACAACAAAGCGAGAGCTGATCTTAGCCGACCTCAGAGTTGGGAATGGCAGATAGATGGGAAGGGGCCACTTTATGGAACAGCTTCTCGGTTTCAGACCCCTTAACAGACTGTGAAATCCCCTTGCTCAAAGTGTTGGTGCCAGAATTCAGATGTGACTATACCAGACTTTTCCTATTGCTCTCCCCCCTCCCCCCAAAATACCACCAGTTCTGTAGCTTAGTTAAGAATTTTCCCCAGGATACAGACCAAATTGGAGACGGACACCCGTGCAGGAGGTTTGCTGGGGCAAAGTTCTCAGAACTGTGATAGAGCAAAGGCAGCAGAGCCTAGAAAGGGAAAAGCGGATGCCTTCGGCAGAGGCCCCAGATCACCTGGACCCTGCTGCTTCTCCGCAGTTCACCCTGCCTTTACATCCCAGATAAGCTACAGCTGGCCTGAGCTTAAGCAAGACAGCTCCTTGGGCCAAGAGAAACTCCCAGAGAGAGCCTGCAGCAGACCCCGGGCTGGGAAACCGTGGCCACAGTCCTGAGGAGGGGCTCTGGGGTACAGAAGGTGTTTAAACCAGGGCTCAGCTTGCAGTCAGCCTTCAAGATTTTCTTAACTGAAACTCTGGAGTTCAGAACAATAAAATAAAATAGTATTTTTGGAATACAGATTTTTTAAAAAAAATTTCACAACAGGCATTATTCATAACAGAATTATGATTTCTCAGGAAGGCCTGTTCTGTGTTTCTGAAAGTAAAAGGTCAGAAAAGAGAGAAAGGTGGGGCACTAGTGGCACCTACCTGTAACCCTAGTTACTCAGGAAGCTACCATCTGAGGGTTGTGGTTTGAAGCTAGCCCAGACAGGAAAGTCCATGAGGCACAATTCTCTCCAATTAATCACACACACACACACACACACACACACACACACACAAACAGCTGGAAGTGGAGCTGTGGCTGTCATTGAGCACAAAAGCTCAGGGACTGCACCAAAGAACTCAGTTCAAGACCAGCACAAAAAAAGAGAGAGAGAGAAAGAAAGGAAGAGAGGAGAAGAGGGCCCTACTTGAGAGCTCATTGAGAAGGCAGAAAAAAAGGTAGTAGAAGAATGAAAAGAAAAAAAAACAGAGGGGGAGAAGAAATGGAGAGAGGCTTTGAGCTAGTGTTTCAGGCTTCTGGGGTAACAGGCAAAAATCAGAACACTGTGGGGTATGATTTCTACAAGTAGATTCTCTCACTGAGTGAGGGCTGGTAGAGGATGGCCCAGTTAGTCAAAGAATGTGCTCTGAAAAGGCAGACAGGCCTTCTCTAACTTCCCATTGCTTAGTGGAGAACAGAGGCAGGCAGGACCACAGCCCTTACAATCAAATCTTGCCAACCTCAGCTCTGGTTCTTCCTTCCTCTGAACAGGTGTGGGGCAGTGGTGTGCAGCCAGGCAGTTAGACCTCTTCAGTTCTGCCGTCCTTCATCCACTCAGCCCATCAGCAGGAGTTTTGCTGAGCAGAGGTGGTCAGCTGAGGTAAGCACTTGATATTACTCATGCCCCTAGGCATGATTTTATTATGCAGCTGCCAAGAGAAGAGGTGGGTGTTTGTCTACAAGACAGGTGTTCTCTGTGCAACAAAAAGGAGCTTATAGGTGGACTAAACCCATAGTCTTGCCCTCAGGAGTACCATTTATGAATTAACCTGGACATGGTCACATTGCAACAACAATGATTAGGCAGCGAATCCTCCTCCCTGAGGAGGCCAGAGGAGGTTTTGTCATTTCTGTTTTAGACAATAAAACAGCAGTGTCCATAGTTAGTGCCTTTGTGAAGGAGAGTGAAACTGGAAACAGCCCAAATGGGAAAGGGGGGCATCTGCCCTTGTCTGAACTGGTACTTGCTCCTATTCCACAAAGAACGCAGAGACAAAGGGATCTTAATGCACAGAGAGAGCACAGACGGGCAAATCTGAGAGCATAGAGCTCCCTGCTGAAGATGAAGAGCCCTGTCTGAGTTCAACCTGCCTCCCAGTTGCCATGGTTACCTCTGCAGTTTCCAGGAGAAACTTTTTTGAAGTTGACAATGTATCCCAAATTCTCTTCCCAGCAGGTTGTTTCGTAGCTGCAATTTCTGTAATGTGGATGACTCGGCGGTTGCTGTAAATCCAGTCAGTTGAACTCACTTGTGAATTGCACTGGCTTTCACAAAACCTGACCTCCTTTTTGCTCAGCATGTCCAGCGAACCTGCCATCTTTTTAATGGAGGGTGTGAGGACACAGTTTGTAGCATGAATTGTCTGGGATAAGAAATCTGGACAGAGATGGGGTCAGAATTAAACATCCCTGATATTCTAACCACATTGTCTTTTTTTCAACTTCTTTATTGTGAATAAGTGATTACATAATTTCCCAAATTTCACAGTACTGTGGGATAGCGATGCTTAGTTAAAATCACAAACACATTCTACCTTTCATGAGGCAAATTGTCTATCATGATCTATAACATTTATGAATTCTATGAGCTTTGCCATACAGTTATTTCTTCCACCTTGGGTGATATGTACAATTCTTTTGTTTTGCATAGCATCAGCAATTCCCTCTTTCCCATTTGTTCCCTCCCTCCCATCGCTGCCATTGAGTTGCTTAGTTCATTTTGATCAATGTCCAATGCAGCTGATGGGTCCCGCTGTTATGTTTTCCCCTGATTCCCTCTAGTTCTGTGTCATCCTCCTGGTTTCCCTCCAGTGTGCACATATATACCATATATGTGATCAGCAGCCTGAGGTTATTCAGTAGTGATTCAACCAAATGAGTGCAAGTCCTTTGTTTCTTAAGTCTTGTTAATTTTGTCATATCACCTAACATTTTGGATTTAACATCCACTTATCAGGGAGACCATGGATGGAGCTAGAAGAAATCATGTTGAGTGAGGTAAGCCAAGAGCAAAGAGACATAGAGATCCCTCCCATGTTGTCTTTTTTGCCTAGAATTGTTTTGGCTATTCTAGGTCTTTTGTTGTTCCATATGTACTTTTGGACTGTTTTCTGTATTTCATTGGGATTTGAATAGGAATTACGTTGAATTTATATATTAATTTTGGCAGTATTGCCATTTTCACTATATTAAGTCTGCCTATCCAAGAGCATGGAAGGTCTTTCCATTTCCTGGTGTCTTCTGTAATTTCTTTCTTTAAGTTTTTATAGTTTTGTTAAATAGTTCTTTTACGTATTTGGCTAGGTTAATTCCTAAATATTTTATTTGGGGGGTATTGTGAATGGGGTTACTTCCTTTATTTCCCTCTCTGCTTATACATTGTCAGTGTACAGGAAGGCGACTGATTTTTGTGGGTTGATATTGTATCTTACTACTTTGCCCAAGTGATTTATAATTTCTAAGAGTTTGGGGATGGAGTTTTTGGGATCATGAAGGTATAGTATCATGTCATCTGCAAAAAGGGATAGTTTAACTTCTTACCCTATGCGGATCCCTTTAATGTTTTTTTTCTTGTCTTATTGCCCTGGCTAAGGGTTCCAGGACTATATTGAAGAGTAATGGAGACAGTGGACATCCTTGCCTTGTTTCTGATTTTAGGAGAATTGGTTGTAGTTTTTCCCCCACATTGTCTTTTATTTCCATCAAGTCCTGTCCACAACACCGTTCTTGCTACAGCAGTAGAAGCCTACATAAAATAATGTGGTAGTACATGCCTGCAATCTCAGGAGATTGAGACAAGAGGATCCTTGTCTCAAATACATCCATCCATCCATTTATACATGCATACATTCATACATACATATATACATTCATACATTCATACATACATTCATACATACATACAATCATACATTTATACATACATACATGGGGGAGGGAGACAAAAATATCTTCTCACTGTCTGATTCTACTCACAGTGACCAGGATCTCCCAAATTCAATCATCCATCTACCAAATTCATTAAGAATATTCTCAAGTCAGAAAGACTCTTCCCAGACCTTTTTTTTGTGTGAAAATACCACACAGAGGGGTTACAATTACATGAACAAGGTCATGAGTACATTTCTCATCAAGCATTGTTGCCTCCTCCTTTGTTTCCTCTTCCCATCCTTTCCCATCCCCCAACCCCCCATGCCAATCTTCCCAGACTTTTAAGGATCTTATAATCCAGGGAATGCAACTACAGAGCAGAGCAAAGTAACAGGAACCACTGTCTGTCACTGAACCAACTGATCAGAGAAGATGGGAAGTATTATAAAAGTGAGGGGGTTAGGGGGCCCCAGGAGGGAATGAGACTTGGGTACATGATGGAAAGTGGGAGAAGCAGTTAGAAAAAGGCCATTGTCGTTTGAGGGCAGAGTACTGGAAGTTTAGAAAGAATTCCTTAGATACTGGAATTGCTGCATAGGCCTGTGGGACACAAGGCCGCTGTGGATTTTAGAGCAGGAAAACTGCATTGGCCACATGTGTGCTGATGAGAAAACAGCAATCACCCCCTAGAAAACAGGAACTTGTTCCTGGGAATATTTTCCCTTCCAAGTCATGGCATATACATTAGGTACCCTACATACCTGGGCAAGAGAAGATGTCCAAATGTGGAGTGAGTACAGAAAAGAACTTCTTTTTTCCAGGGCACAAGGTACAGCTCATTTAGAATTACATTAGCCTCTCTGTTTTCTTCCTGCCCTCCTTCATCCTCAGACCCAGAGAGTGGTGCATAGCTACTCCAGTGGCATCTCAGGTCTAGTGCTCTGGTCTCACGTCCTGAACTTCATACCCTAAAGTCCTGGCACATTCAGAAATCAGAGGGTTACCATGGGTACTGTGCCTTTACTGTAAATCCCTGACCATGAGAGCTCTTATCCTGACAATACCTACCTAAGGATTCCTCAGCCCTGCCCCATTTAAAAGTATTTTTTCAATAAATGAATTTTATCTATATATTTAATTCAGATAATAAAATGTACAGGCACCCCCTTTTTCAATTTTATTTTGGACCCCTCATCCCCCCCTCTGTCTTTGCAATCCAATCTTGCTAAGCAAGCACTCCAGACACTCTAGCACTTCGATTATGCCCAACACACCCCAGACCTTAAAAAAAAAAAGGCAAAAAGACAGGATCTCACTTTTTTTCCTACTCTGGCATGGATTCAATCCTTCTATTTGCATTTCCTACCTTAGCTAGGGATGACAGGCACAAGCTACCATACCCAGTTTTTTCTTTTAAGATGAATCACAGAAACGTTTTACCTGTGCTGGCCTTGAACCTTGTTCCAATTTCCATTTCCTGAGTAGCTAGGATTATAGACTCGAACTACCAGACCTGGCTAGATGCATAGATAGTAGATAGTTTGTATTTTAGTATTATCCTGAAATAGTTGTACAATTCAACATATCAGTTTCAATCCAACAAATCAGTTTATAATACCTCTCAATCAATGTCACCCCTTCCATTGTCCTTCCAAACTCTAGACAGTTTAATGAGCTTTGACAAACACGTGACCTCATGTAATCAATACCCAGTCAAGCTGTGCAATAATCCTATTACTGTAGAAACTTCCTTTATGCTCTTACAGCCCATCTCTACACACACCCCCACCATACACACACACACACACACACACACACACACACACACACAGTGATCTGAGTTCTAGAACCATAGACTGTTAACTCTTTAGGGCTTTTCTACCTAGATCGAGTGCCTTCTTCTTCCCTAATTCTCTCACCATACTTCATTTCTAAGCAAAGATGGCCTTTCAGCCATCCCTGTACTTAGCCTTTTCTCCCTTACCCTGTACTTACTGTTACTTCTGTCACCTGAAGAGGAGTAACCATTGCTTAAGCCATCTTTTTATCTTCAGCCTCTAACAACAAGCTCACTGCTGCGCAGGGTCTGTGAACATGGGTTAGGAAGATGACTTCTGTTCCAATACAAATAAAGGCTAATGTTTACTGAATACTTACTCTGTTCTATGTGCTTCAAGACGAATTATCATTCAATTCTCACAAAAACCGTTACTTGGCCACAGGAGGTATCATACTGGGTTTGGGTTTTTTTTCATTTTGCAATTGGGTCTAATGTAGTAAAGTTTGAGAAAGTAACTTGCCTGTGGGCACAAAGCTAGGAAGTGGCTGAGCTGAATTCTGGTCTCTGTGTAACTTCAGAGTCTGTGTTCCTAAGGATGCACCCTGTCGGCTTGCTGTGTGGCATTTCCCTGCTGTGCGGTGTTTTCCGCAGAACTGGATTCACATCCTTGGGGAATAATGGCAGGATGTTGTAACTCATCCTTCTGTTTTCTATAATCCAGTTTCCTTGTATTCACTCCATTCCTTTCTCCCCATTCACATTTTCCACTTCATCCTTGCCCTCCACTATGGTGTTGTCACTGACTTGGGAATATTTGCTCCTTTACTTCCCAGTTTCCTGTGTCTGCAGTTCCCACGTGGGACGTGGAAAACCCCTTTCTCTACTAACGTCCCTCAGCATCTGAGCCCTGCAGTGCCCTGCCATCTTGCCAGCCTGTGTTCCCTAACCCCTTTTGCTCCTAGAAGACCCTAGTTCTTATCTAGAAGAGAGTCCAGAGCAGCTTCCTTGGAGCCACAGCTTCAGCTCCAAAAGTCTTTGGGAAATGTGTTGGGAGCCGAGAACCTTTGTTCCTTTGCACCGTCTGGAGCCTGGCGCTCTGAGGTTTGAACTCTCTTGGTTGTTGTATGCTGACTTTCCTGGTAGGACAAGTATGGGCTTATCTGCCTGGCTATGCGCGCTTTACTCTACACCACAGAGCCTGCCTGTCCATCTGCCTCCAGACTCCTGATTTTCCCAGGTTCCGGGGCTTCTCCCTATACTTGCTTACCCCAAGCCACCTCAGCTCTCATCTGCACACAGCTCTACCCACCACCCCTGTTGCTATGCAGGTGCATGCTCTAAAGGACCGACTAAACCAATGGCTTAAGTGGGCCACATTTTATCTTAATGCCACCATTTCCATGGTGGGATTACCCAAGGATCCCGAGTTTCTCAATGTCTTCCTCTTTCTTACCAGCTTTCTCTGTCTCCTTCACTTTTGTCACCAATGTCATCTTCCTGAGAACATTTTAGTCTCATCACTTAGACCTAGAGAGTTTAGAAAAATGTGCATTTTTTTTTCACATTTTGGCTTCCAAGACTGGGAGAAGGCATTCAGAGTGACAGATTAGAGAAGAAAAAAGTGAAACTTGACATTTACAAGTAACTGAAAGATAATAGTTACATTTCCAGTTGCCCAATCCTTTACAGGTTGAAGATGGAGCTCTTTAAAACAAAACAGAACAAAACAAAACTCAGAGCCAGAAACAGGCAGATTCTGCAATGCACTTCTATTTCCAGGCAGAAAACAACCACTGAAGGAACCTAACAGATGCCACCCTCAGGCTGGAGGAGAGGAAGGGTTAGAACAGGTGCTTACAAAGTTCTTACTAAAAAGCACCGATTACTCATCTGGCCCATCAGTTAACTAAAAGCAGGAGAAAAACTTGGCGCCTCTGTCTCCGTTTTACATCGGTCTCCTTTGCTCTAAGCCCTTTTCTTCTGCAATCACCTTGTATTCTGTTTGATAACATCTCTCTGAGGAGGAACCACAACTATTGGCCAAGGATCCACAGAGTCTTGCAGGCCACACCCCGCCCCCAAATGAGGACAATTATCTCTGAAGTAGGAGTAATCATCTCAAAGGGACCAGATTTGTTTTGCTCAAGTGATGACAGCAATAACCACTTCTCTGGTATACCGTGCAGCATCAGAACTGAGATAGATAATGCTTAACCAGGCCATGCTCTGCTTCATTATGCAGACCTCTTTTCCCTTCTCCAAATCTTCCTCTCTTTAAACCCAAACTCATGCCAATACCCCAAGGATGGTCTGAAATGCTTGCTCATCCTCTTCCTGTGGTGTGTAATACATCTCCATTCTCTGCCTTCAGTACCACTGGTCTCTTTAATTAGCATATTGGGGCTAGTGGGAAGATCTGACATCCTGACATGTTGGGAGCTCTGGAGTTGGGCCTCTGAACAACGACTCGCAAGTAATAGCTCTGCCAATGGGATAGTGGGTGGAGAGGAAGGATTGGTGTGTGTGCGTGCGTGTGTGTGTGCGTGCGTGCGTGTGTGTGTGTGTGTGTGGAATGGATAGACCCTCATAGAGGAAACTTTCCATGAATAACTGCTCAAGTTCCAGTTCCAATCTTTGCCTTCATTTCCTGGAAATCTCAACAGATCAAACTGTATTCCTGATTTTAAGAACACTGCAGGGGTCAAACGCTCGTGGCTCACGCCTGTAATCCTAGCCACTCAGGAGGCTGAGGTCTGAGGATCGCAGTTCCTGCTCAGGCAGGAAAAGTCTGTGAGACTCTTATCTCCAATTAACCATTGGAAAACTAGAAGTGGTACTTTGGTACAAAGTGATAGAATGAAAGCCTTGAGCAAAAAAGAGCTCAGGGACAGCACCCAGGCCCCAAGTTCAAGCCCCATGACTGACAACAACAACAACCAAAGAACACTATAGGAGCTCTCCTTGGTTGGAAACTGCCTTCGAGATGTTTCCTTAGTTTTTATACAGACATGCCTTTGTGGAAGCTGCTTTAAGGTATTTCTAGAATTACCCCAAGAAGAACTAGAACCCCAGATCTTGCTATGTGACACAATGTATATACTCACTAAACACTGAAAAAATAAATGAGCAAATCTAACATGCAACATGGTAACTATCCCGAGAGAGGCATTGTTAACCCTACTTCCCCAGTGCTTTTACATTGCAAGCATTCTCAGCTGTACGTCTGCCAGACAGGTTTTGGAAATGGAGCCCAGACACGCTGGATTATACAGTGACACTTAACACATATTACCCCCTGTGGCCTGTGGAATCTGCCATAACCCAGGGGCAAAGTAGAAGTGGAGCCTACAGCAGGAGCTGGGTTAGGAATGGGGCACTAAGCATACCAGGTACCTAAGGCCGTTCTCCCTGTCCTCTGGAGCCCTTCGGATAAAGAGCTCATCACAACCTGGCCTCCTTCCTGTCCCCCATCACGTAATCCAGAGATTCCTGTGGGAGACACTTAAGGCCAGACCACTCTCTATGTTTGGTAAGAAGAAGATTTTGGCTGCCTTTACCAGGTTAACACCTGTCCCTACTCTAGAAAAGTAGTAGAACAAAGGGAAGCATTCATCTTTAGGGCCCTCCGTGACCCATCACTGAGCTCTGAGCCTTACAGACAGATGGGCAGCTGGACGTCAGCATTTAATAACCTGCCCACGCTGACATACTTAGTAATTAGGGTGCCAGGACTGAAACCCAGCTCTGTTAAGAAGGGCCAAGCTACTCCATGCAATATTCCTGGTCTCTGAGCGGTTCTCAGGATGAGCCCTGGCTGCCACTACTGCCCATGTCTCCCCACTGTCCTAAAGGGCTTCCAGGTGCTCAGCTAGGCCACAGATAAATCCCAAGGACCCCAGGAACAGCAAGCCCTAGCACAGGAATCTCACTCATGCAGGCATATATAGAGATTTGAAGTCTGAGGCATGAGAGCCCCTTTTCATTGGTGAAACTTACAGACCTGACCTCTATGCATCCCCTCCCCTACCCTTGATTCACCTTCCAGAAGCCCCTATGCTGCTAGGGAGAGTGGGGTATGGAAATGGGGAAGCCTGATGCAGAGGCACAGAAATCAACCAGCTTTATAGGAAAACGGGGGGAAGCTGCACAAAGCACGGGCACTAGCTCTAACACGGCGGCAACAAGCTGGAAACAAACGTGCCTCTCACAATGTGCCCACAACACCTGAGCAGAAGGAGAAACGTGGTTTGATGTGTGAGCAGCTGGGAGGCCGGGGCTGGCAGCGGCGGGATGGGGGAAGGCAGGAGGGAGCAAGGGGAACAGGTGGGCCTTTCACGAGCTCGCAGGCCATCCGCCCTTGACACAGCAGCTGGCCTAGAAACGGCCCCGGTGGACAGAAGGAGGAGCACAGTGGGGGGCGCGTGATGTTTTGCAGAGAAAGAAATGAGCTTTCTCTAATGGGCCCCACACATCTGAGCAGGGGAGACACGAGGGGAGCTGTGTGACTGAACCCCTCCTCCCACCAACCCGCAGCTGGCTGTGCTATTCCCAAGTGTGGCCACCAGGGAACCTTCTGGATCCAAATCCCCAGCCTTCGCTAAACCTCCGGTCTGCAGTAATAAGCAGTAGCAGTTGGAGATATTTGTTGAACATTTTGCCAGTGTTCTCCATTTATGGTTCTCAGAGGTCCTCATTTTATTTAGTCACTCTGGTTGTCACTTTGTAGATGGGGAAACTGAGGCGGGTGGGGGGGGGAGGGACATTGAGGAAGATGATCCTGGGTCATCTGACTCCTGTATCCTTGCTCGTTCTGCAAGCTGCCTCCTCCTCATTGCCCAAGTTGCCAGTAAATTCCTTCCTGTCCTGAGCTTCTGAAGATTCCTGGGATGAATGTTGACTTCCTCTTGTAGTTCCATCTGGCCTTCACTTCTTGGGAGGGGGCAGAAAGAGCAAAGGAGTCAGACTTTCAGTGTCCTGGGTGCACTTGACAGAGGGCCAATCCCATCACTCCTGGCAGCCCTGTTCCTCTGAAACATCTGCGATCACAAAGCCCTTGCCTGGAGTTTGGAATTTCACATACGGCAGCTCATCTACTGCTCACAAGACCTTCCAGGAGGAGTTTCTGGTCCACACTGACTCTTGTCCCCCCACCAGGCCTGCTCCTCTGTGCTCCCTATCTGTGTCCTCCATACAGATGCAGCCCAAGGTAACAGCTGCTCCAACTCCAACCTCCCCCTAGTCAGCTGTTACTCCTTCAACTACTGTCCATTTGTAGATGAACCTCCAAATCTATCTGTGCCTCCTTGAGAGTTTGGAGTCTACCTGTGTGTGTGTGTGTGTGTGTGTGTGTGTGTGTGTGTGTACACGCACGCGTATGTGCACATGCTGGTCCTTGGATTTGAACTGGGGGCCGGAACATCATCGTCCGTTAGCATTTTCACTCAATGTTAGCACTCTACTACTTGTGCCATTTCTGGCTTTTTGGTGTTTAATTGGAGATAAGAGTCTCACAGACCTTCCTACCTGGGCTGGCTTTGAACTGCAATACTCAGATCTCAGCCTCCTGAGTAGCTAGATTACAGGTGTGAGCCATCAGTAGCCAACTCTTGAATCCACATTTCTACATAAAAATGAAGAACCTTCACTATTAACTCAGTGTCTTGTTCAAACGACCACATTTGACTAGATTAACAGCAGTAAAAGGAACGGCCCTAGTGCATCTACTCAGCTACTTGGAAAGCCATCCTCCTCCTGATCAACGGCCCCTCCTCCCTCTCCTTACGTCCCTATTTCAGTCTCCAAGTTCTAGCCCCTCTAAATTGGTGTCTGGAATCTTCCAACTTATCCACACAAGCCGCTGTTCTCACACTCTCACTCACACTCTCTCCTAGCTTCTCTGTCTCCCCTTCCTACCCACTCGGGTACCAGATAAAGATGAATCGGAAGCATGCCATCTCCTCTTGCAGCTGCCAGTATCTCCCACCGCTCCTGGGCTCACACTGAAACTTCTTATCAGGCACTCCAGTTCCTTCACAGTTTGCTTCCAGTTACTCCTATCTCTTCTTCTAGTAGTTCCCCAGCCCTGTCCTTACCCAAATTACATCACGTAGTTCACTCATTTGCTTTTGCGCACTAGCTGGGATGACCCTCCTTTTTGTCTACTGAGCTCCTATTCACTTGACAAGACCCAAATTCAGCTCTTTAAATGTCCTTAGAAAATGCATGCTGAAATGTTCAGGAGAGAGCATCATGACATCCTTCACTTCTTTTCAAATGTCTCAGCTGAACGTCTATATATGTGGACATGCCCATATTGGTGTCTCTCTGTGTGTCTCTGTCTCTCTCTCTCTCTGTCTATCTCTGTGTGTGTCTCTCTCTGTGTCTCCAAACTTATCTATATACCAAGAAAGATAGAACCAGGACAGCAAAATTCCAATAATTGTTGAAACTAGATGGTAGTCAGTGCAACCATCTCTTACTTTTTTTTTTTTTTTGTCAGTTGTGGGGCTTGAACTCAGGGCCTTGATACTGTCCCTGAGTTTTTTGTGCCCAAGGCTAGCACTCTACCATTTTGAACCACAGCACCACTTCTGGTTTTCTGGTGTCTCATTGGAGACAAGAGTCTCACAAGCTTTCTTGACTCGGCTGGCTTCAAACCGCAATCCTCAGATCTCAGCCTCCTAAGTAGCTAGGATTACACGTATGAGTCACTGGTGCCCAGCATCTCAACTATTTTGTATGCTTAGATGTTGTTATAATAAACAGCTGGAGGGTTAAGTCTTCCTTTTCAGCCCATTCCATCGAGGAGGTTGTCTTCTTGGAGTCTTTCTCCCGTAAGTTGTGCAAAAGAAAAGAAACTTTTCATGAATGAGCATTCTCTCTTACAAGGCTGCACTTGAGACACAAGCACAGAGCAACCCCACAGCTGTTTCAATGTTCATAACACAGACATTAGGAGCAGAGACATTGTGGCAAGATACCAAATCGCTGTTCATTGAAGGAGAGGATATGATTTTAAACTCGGTGATCTAGCCTCGCTCACTAGTTCTATGACTAACTGTCGGTGTGGCCATGTGCATCCTGAACCTCTCTCTCTGTGCCTCTGTTTCCTCACTTATAAGTAGAGAGTAATAAACTCCATCTTAACCAGCAAATGAGGGGAAATGGTAAAAAGTGATCTGAGAAGTCTCAAAACTTGATACAAAAACACTGCTCACTGCCCTCATTTTCATTATTAAATGAGAAAGACTTTGCCCTCACTGGTAGAGAATTCTAAGTCACCCGATAGATGTGTATGTTGGGGGCTGGGAGGGGATACTTGGCTCCCATGAAGAATTAGACTTTCCACCCAGCTAGAAGCAACGCATGCCTGTGGCTTGAGCCTCATTGTCTCCCTCCCTTTCCCTTTCCTCAGACCAAGTGACAACTGCTGGGAAACGGACAAGCCTATGAATCTTAAAATAGAGCAGCAAATATCTGTGGCTCAGAGCCCCAGGCTGCGTTGCACCACGGGTCTGCTTGCGCAGTAGACACACACACACACACACACACACACACACAGTTGGCTCACGTGGCCCCAGCCCTCTGCTCCGGAAGAGCGAGGCCGTGGAAAAAATAGTGCATGCCTTCCAGAAAAGAGCAGTCATCCAGGAATGCGGTGTTTGGGTTGGCTGCCTGTCTACAGCTGTGCAGGGTGAGATGCTCTGATGTTTCCATGTCTCCAGGGCCCAGGCTCCCAGAAGAAGGAGCTCTTCCTGGAAGCAGTAGCAGACAGCCCCAACTGGCCCTGGGCAGCCCACGGGGACAACAGGGGGCCACTGGATGGGATTGGGAATGAGGAGAATAGTTCATGGTTTCAGAGAAGCCTGACTTCCCAGGCGCTGAGGACCAGAAGTGGGATGCTTATATAACAAAGTGTGAATAATGCAAAGCTTACTGGCTGGAGAGCCACCTGAAAGACCGGGGTTAAACAGATCCAGAATGCTAGACTGGCAAACTTACAGCCTGACCCTGGTGAAAAGATTACTGCCAACGTATGGTCGTTGAGGCCCTGGAACAAAGCTCTTAAAATCCCGCAGAGCAACTTACTCTTATCTGAATGTCTGTTCATTCATAAACTCTGCTATGTTAACTCATTTAATTCTCACGTCTGCACAAAGAAAGGAAATGCTGCTGTCCCTACATCACTGAAGGAAGAGCAAAGACAAACAGAAGTCCGCAATCAATGGCAGAGCCTGGAACCTGGCCTAGCTAATGCCCATGTGAGCTTAACCACCACCCCATGCTAAGCTGCCATGTAAGGGCCTGGTCAGGGAGGGGTGGGGTCGTTGTGGGTAGTGGGTGGAGAAGGGCAGAGCCGGGGGGAAGATGGGTCTATCCGTAGGCTCATTCTCTAGAGGTGACTACAGCTAAGGAACGAGTATCAAATCAACAACACATTAGTGCCTGTTATTAATAGCATGAAGGAAAGAGAACTACTTTGAACAAAATGGTTTGAGATGCGTATGAAACAAGTTTCTGGGCACAAAAGGACCGATGTGGACTCATTTAAGCAGAAGCAACAGAATTTTCTGGGTATCTTAGAATGCAGGCAAGAACAAAAGGCAGCGTGGCAGCCAAAAACAAAAAAATCACTCCACAAAACCACATCGATGAGGCCTAAAGGGAGAGGACAGCTCAGAGCCAGCCGCCTGGGCCCACTCCTCCTCCCAGGCCGAATGTCCCAGGGGCCCTGCTTGCTCTGCTGCCCCAGAAACCGGATGTGGCCACCCTGACCCTGTATTCTCCCTCCTCCCCGCTTCTTTACACCACAATCTCCTGACGCACAGTCCCAGAGGGGTGTGCTGCTGGCGCTGCTGACGCTAAGTCCTCCGCTGTGCTGAGCAGACAGCGAAGCCACTGGCACCGTGCCCAGGTGCTGAGCCTGAGGACCTGGGCCAGGGCAGGTGGAGGAGGAACAGGAGGGCATGGAGGGTACTGATGGTTCCTGACTCCTTTTGCTTTCTCTTTGTATGGGGGGGAGAATGGAGGCGGGGGGAATGTTTGTTCATTTGTTTGTTTGTCACAGGATCTCACTATGTACACTAGGCTGAACTCAAATTTCAGATTGTCCTCCCTGTGTACTAGAATTACAGGCATGTGCCACCATGCCCAGCATTCACTCTTTATGCACACACACACACACACACACACACACTAATCCCTCTCATAGCCTCTCTTCCAATAAGAACAATGGCAGGGGTTGGAGGCATAGCTCCATTGGTAGAGTGCCAGTCCTGGTCTTAGACTAAAACAAAAACAAAATGAATATCTATTGGAGGCAGAACCTGCCCAGATGTCACACTTACCCTCTTGCATGACAGTTAATGAATCTCCATTTTCAAATGTGAAACTAAAAATCTTATGGAGGTGAGAAATCTTCCCAGCTCTGAACTGAGAGGCGGGGCCTAAGCTGAACTCGTAGTTGTTATATTCTCAGGAGCACCTGCTCCTTCCAGGGGGTGGACAGGGAAGGCAGGCAAAGCAAATCTAGCCATGACAGGGAGAAGGAGTAAAAAGACAGTCGGCTTTGTCTAGATTCCAGGTTGAACACTCTATAGTTCCTTATCCAGCCCATCTCCTCCTGGCATGTGACCACCAGCACTGTTCGGCTCTCTCTCTCTCTGAGAGCTTGCAAGACCCTCCTCCTGCTGAGCTTGTGCCTCTGAAAAGCCTCTGTCAAGACCTCTGATATTCTCCACTTCTGGGTTCCCCAGGCAAAGCTTGTATACACAAAGTGCATAGATACCAGATGCTACAAAAGAGTCACAGTCAGGAGCTAGTTCTGCACTCAAGGCTAACATCATTCCAGAGATGCTCATCAGCACTCAGGGACCACTGGGCACTTTGGCTGGAAGTTTCACTGTGCCCTTCCTTCCCAGCTTTGCCCAGCAAGCAAAATTTACATGTACTGGGGAAGCTCATCATGAATGGACTCCCAGGGGAAATCAGTTTTCTAAAGTAGGGAAAAAACCCACATACTACTTGATAAGAAAGATTATTCTCTAAAACATTTATTCTATGAATTAGATTTTTTTTTCCTTCCTTGTGAGTATTAGTTAAGCTGAACAGATAGATTTAGCCATCTAGTACTTTAACATGGGTAATTTGGACAGAAAGAATGGAGAGAGAAGAAGAGAGAGGCAATGGGAATGAATATAGATGTCTGGCGCTTTCTATTGTTGGGGTAATCATGGGCTACTCAGTCCACCTCTTAGGACTTGATTTCTCTCTTTGGGTTGTGCTAACAGTCTTTTGCGTATTTCATCAGGTAGGCAGGAGATTTTAAGAAGGCTCTGTGTCTAAGGCCCTGGGAAATTGGCACTATGTATGATTAGACTGCAAATCTGTATGCATCTGTGATGCAAGATTGTCACCACCCCTGGATAAGTGCCCTGCCCTGGGCCAGGTTGCTACCTTCCCAAAGTGCCAGTGCCTGAGTCACTCTGAGCAAGGCAGGTTGGCATTGCATCATTCACATGCTCTCCAAGGTCTGAACAAGACAAGCAAACTGGCTCTAAGGCTGAAGACTCTGTCCCTAGCTGCCACTGGAAATCCACGCAGAAGTGTTTCCCCTGGCAGCAGACAGCTGCCGTGTGAGGTGTGAATCAAACATGCAAACCTCTGGAGGTTTGTCTTTCACTTGTCTGAGGCACAGTTTAGCAGACTTGCTGGAAATACGGCGACACATTGCCTCAGCAAGCCGGCTCTGAGGGAGATGGAGGAGGGGAGGACCCGATGCTCTATAGCATTGCTCAGGAGAATGTCCAGAAATATCAACATCATCTTCCTGTGTGTCTCCCTGCCTTAACTCTATGTCTTTTCCAAGACACCTCCCTGAGCCTGTGATCAGAACTTCACAGTTGCTGGTGTCCTGTCCAGAGAGCCCCTGTACAAAGTCAGGCTGGAAGTGAGCACTTAGCTTGGCTCCTGAATCTCTCTCAAGATTATTTGACTTTGACTGAGAAGGACAGGCATAGTAATAGAAGCCTATAATCCCAGCTACTTGGGTGATGGAGATCAGAAGGATTGTGATTAGAAGCCAGTCTAGGAAAAAGTTAGCAAGAGTTCATCTCAATCAATCAACAAGTCTGGAGTGGTAGCATGCACCTACAATCCCGGCTACACAGAAGGCATATATTGGAAGGGCATAGTCCAAGGCTGGCACCAACCCCCCCAAAAAGTGTATTTCATGTATAAATGCATGTGTCTATATGTGTTCACTGAAAGTCTCAAGAAATATCAGCAGAGCTAGAAGCCAGTGGCTCATGCCTGCAATCCTAGCTACTCAGTAGGCTAAGATCCAAAGATCCCAGTTCAAAGCTAGCCCACTCAGGAAAGTCCAAAAGGTATTTTTATCTCCAATTAACCACCAAAAGTTGAAGTGGAGCTGTGGCTCAAGTGGTAGAGCACCAAGCCTTGAGTGAGAAAGCCTTTAAGGGATAGTGCTTGAGTTCAAGCCCAAGTACTAGCACAAAAGCAGGGTGGAGAAAAGAAAAGACATGTCCACAGTCTGCTGCATTTATTTGCCTTTCCTGTGGAAGGGTTGATGATTGCCTGATGATGTGTCAATGGATGGAAATGTGGTACTCTCTCCTCCATCAATGGGTACAGGCTGGACCGAGGATGCAGAGGCCATGGGCAGCCAAAGAGCCTATAGAAGCCTATCCAGAACTCCTTATTTGAGGTCATTATTATTTTGTATGCAAATACATATGCCAGCTGTAAATCTCATTCTATAAAAATTATTCTTATCCCTTAGTCTCAATCAAAACCTTCATTCTACAGATTTCTAGGAGAGAAAAAAAAATCAAACAAGAAAGCCAATCTTCCCAAACTACCTCTCCATGAATGGCACCAGGGTGGTCAGGCTTTATACAATGACAAGCCATCAAGTAGCAGGTTCTGAGTGGCCCCCTGGCTTTCGGCCTTCCATCCTCTCAGATCTCAGCTGAAATCCCTATCCCCAAGAGCTTCCCATCCAGCAGTCTCTCAATCACTAGAAGCCTTCTGCAGTGCTGTTCGCAGGCAACCCTTTGCCCTTCCAAGCCTACCTCCCTAGGGTGCTGCTGATCCGCAGCCCTTCTGCTTTGATAAGCTGGAAACTGTTTGTTCTTCCTGCCCCAGCCCGAGGGCAATCTCTTTCCAATGAAGAGTCCAAACCGCCCCAGAGAGAAAATTCACAGATGCTGACATTTAGGGCTCCCCATGGAAAAACCTAGCCAGCTGCTCTAAAAATTCTGTAATTTGCACAGATTCCCCCATCACCCTCCTGGTGTCTTAGTCTTAGAACAACCCAGGGTCAGCAGACCTTACAGCAAAGCCTCAAACTTGAAAGAAAGGGGCAACAAACAAGCAAAAAAGAGCCCAAGAGAAATGAACAGTATAGGGGACAGACTATAAAGCAAAAAAACTGAAATAAAACCAGTCTCATCATTAGTATCTTCAGAAACACAGGAAAGAATTATGACCTCTATGACACAAGAACCCAATTTTGTTTTCTAAGGAACAAAGGGAGAAAAACAGGAATCAAAACTATGATTCAAAAAAAAAAAATTCACAGGGCCTGGGAAGGTGACTCAGTGGAAGAGTGCTTGCCTCGCATGCATGAGGCCCTGGGTTCGATTCCTCAGCACCACATAAGCAGAAAAAGCCAGAAGTGGTGTTATGGCTCAGGTGGTAGAGTGCTAGCCTTGAGCTGAAGAGCTGAGGGACAGCATCCAACCCAGAGTTCAAGCCCCATGGCCGACCCCCCCCCAAAAAAATCACAGGAGTATTCAAATGTAATGCTGAAATTCTCCAGGAAGTGAAGGGAAATAAAAGATAAATAAATAAATGAAATAAATAAATAAAGAGAATAAAGCCAAGAAGTGTCATTTCCAATAGGAATGTCAACAAGAAAAACAGTGGGGAGGAAATTATCAAAGAAAGTTTTCAAGCAGATTATCCCCATAGTGTCAATAACCATACTGAAAAATCCCTACTAAGTGCCTATATCATAAATTCAGAATTCTGGGATGCATAAGAGATCCTAAAAGTTCAGCAGGGAGAGTGGGGAAAGGATAAGGAGCAGAAGAGGGTCGTGAAGGGGAGGAGGAGGAAGTAAGGAAAGAGAGAGATAAGGGGGAAGGGGGTTCACCAGGGGGGAAGGGGGTCAAGGAAGGAGTAAGGAGGGATGAAAAACCCACAGTTACTGGACTCAGCCGCACACCAGGGCTCTCAGCAGCAGCACCAGGAACAAGATAATACACAGTGATCTTCCTAAGTGAAAACTGTTTTCAACTTGGAATCCTAAGCCACCTTAAACCCAGAGTGAGCACAGAATGAAGACTTTTAATAAGAAAAACCTAGAAAACATGGAACTAGAGGTGTGGTTCAACCATGAGCAAAAATGCCAAGCAAGACTGCAAGGCCCTGAGTTCAAAGCCCATTAGGGGCACACCTATGCAAAATAATCTCTAAACTGATGATCGCCCTTTGACACACCTCCCTTAAAATCTACAGTGGAAAATATGTTTTTGTGAAATAAGCCTAGGAAACTAGAAAAAGTAAAAGAGAGGAACCAGGAATCAAAAGAAAAATGAAAGGACTTCTCAGCAAGTAAACCAAAGCCATGGCAGGAAATCAGCCAACCGAGAGAACAGCCAATCCTGATACAAGGTCAAAGGACACAGGGAAGTGTCTCACAGGGGAATACACATATGACAGGCTGACAACATCACTGAGCAAGCTTCACAGAGCCTTAGGAGCATGTGGACAGACAAGGAAGCAAGTATTAACCCCAGGAAAAACAAAACTTAGGTAAGAATTGAGATGTAGTTAAAATGCATTACTTGGCTTCATAAGAAACAATATTTATAAAATCATTGTTTCAGATGCAGTGCAGGAGAACCTGTTGCCAAAAAGTAGAAGTTGTCAAGAAATCTAAGAAAGGCAAGCAAATCCAAGATGGCATAAAGTGCAATTTATGAGCGTCTTGAGACGTGTTTCTTCAACAGCAGGGAAACTGGAGAGTCCCCTCTCCCCAACACTAAGGGAAGAGTTTTACATGCTAAATAGAAAAGTAGACCAAAGGTAAACCAGAATCTACTTGGGCTTCTTAAAAACTACTAACATGTCAAACACCAGTTAAGAAACAGATGGAGTATAGGTCATCCATAGTCAGCACAAAAAATGCTTGGCTGACCATCTTCATGTCTCTGCCCTATAGAGCTGGGAATGTGGGCCAGAGCCTGCAGTTATGATCAGCAAGGCTGCTACTGTCATGTCATACAGAATCCCTATAACCATGAGAGCAGAGGTTCTGTTATCCCCAAAATGAGAGAGGCACTAGAAAAAAAGAAAACTTGAATGTATATGAGTTTAACATATACATTCATAATAACATAACATAATAGGAATTTGGTAACTAATGTCTACATGCTTTTGAGTTAGAAATTTAGTAGGAGGAAAATGAAGAAAGGGGTGACATTGATCAAGATGTAGTGTACTAAAAATATATGTTGAATTGAAATCCTGTTGTACAACAACTGAAACATAATTTAACAATTAACTTAAACATGAAATACACACCTATAACCCTAGCTACTCAGACAGCTAAGGTCTGAGGATCACAGTTCAAAGCCAGCCCAAGCAAGAAAATTCATGAGACTCATATTTCCCAATTAAAATCCAAAAAGTCAGAAGTGGAACTGTGGCTCAAATGGTAGAGTGCTATTCTTGAGCACAAAAGCTCAGGGGCAGTGACCAGGCCCCAGGACCAACCAAATAAGAAGGAAAGAAGGAAGGTAGGAAGGAAGGAAGGAAAGAAGAAGGAAGGAATGGAGGAAGGAAGGAAGGAAGGAAGGAGGGAAGGAGGGAGGGAGGGAGGGAGAGAGAGAGAGAATAAAAGAAAATAAAAGAAACATTGTAGAAACACCAGAAATACAAAACTTAAAGTTGAAAGTGGTTTTCTTTGGAAGAAGGGAGATGAGAGAGCAGGGGAATGAAAGCTTACAATGTTTTCTTCTACATATAGAATTTTAAAACAGTTGGCCAGAAATACTCATACACAAAATAGAAGTATATTAAGTAAATTTTTAAAAGAATCCTATTATGCATGCATGTGAAATAGACAGCTAGAGTTCCTGATGCCAGCTGTGCACAGGTAAGATGTAGGTATAATAGAGAGAAAAGCCAGTTGTATCTAAAGAAGAAGGGCCAAGGGCCATGGATTCCCTGACTCCTCCTTCCCTCCCCTCCCCCCCCCCCGAATGCTGTCATTGCGCTTACATTGATGTGGACCTCCGAAGCTGTGGTTTCTGCACAGCAGAAACTCACCAAACACCACTGGTAAAGAGATAGTACCTGGACAGAGTCCAGACAGCCTGAATGTGAATCCTGATTCGATCACTCATTAGCTACGCCACTATGAACACATTTACTCCCTTTTTTTCCCTCATCTGTTCCTACTTCACAGGGTAATTTTAAGGATTAAATAAGTTAACATGCAAAAGTATCAGACTAATTCCTGGTTTATTCTCTCAGCGGAGTATTCTCTTTGAGATGAATCTACTGAGCACAGGTACTGAAGAAACAAGCACTAGGGAAAAAAATAAGTCTAAGCCTCTCCTATCTTTGGGTGCTCAAGGGAAGTGTGGGGTAGGATAGAAGATATACCGATTAATAGCATGTGTTCGCTTATTGTTCTACATCAGCAATGGTGTTCAGGTGGCCAGATGCTCGAGGTGCACAGATGGCTAGAAAGGGGCTTATTTCCTAGAGGGGGTGATTGTTGATGCATGCCCCAAGAGAGTCTTGACTATATCTTTTGGGCTATGGTTTCCGCACCTCTCTCTTTGGGAATCTTTCCTCCCCATGTACCCACAGAATGGTAGCAGAAGGCATGGTGCTCTGTCAGTATGACCCCACCTCCTAGACCAGAGCAAGCTCATTGAAATGAAGAATGGGCTAGTCTTGGAATTTTGAACCTGAGAGTGAAGGACAAAATTGTCTCCTTTTGAATGTCTTTGTCTTAGAACTGATCCAGAAACACAGGAGCTACTTCATTATTTTCTCCATGTTAACTGAGAAACTAGAATACTCCTCATGGAGAGAAAAGTATGGCTTCAGGCACAGAGAGAAGTCAAGAAGTAAGAAAGGCAGGGCTTCTGAGCTCCTTTAGGCTCTGCTCTTTGTCTCTAACTCCTTCTGGGCTGCATTTCCATCCAGTTGCTATATTCCCTCACTCTTCTATTATGCCAGTTGGAGTTGAACATCTGTGTAAACAAAAATTGCTCTAATAATAGAGCAATAATAGGTCTAATAGAACTAATAATAGTTCTTCCTGCATTCAGGTAGCAAAAGAAGAACTCTGGCCACATGTCCTGGCCACATTCAGTAAGCCTAAGCCTGGAAAAACCAGAAGAAGTTCCTAGAGTTACATTAAAATATAATCTGGCTCATGATGATCTAGTGTGCTGGGAATGGACTCTGACTGCAGAACGGTTACAAGAATGGGGCCGGGCACCTGTGGCTCAGGCCATAATCCTAGCTACTCAGGAGGCTGAAATCTGAGGATCACAGTTCAAAGCCAACCCCAGGCAGAAAAGTCTGTGAGACTCTTATCTCCAATTAACCACCAGAAAACCAGACGTGGCATAGTGGCTCAAGTGGTAGAGCACTCACTTTGAGCTGAAGAGCTGAGGGACAGTGCCCAGACCCAGAGTTCAAGCCCCACTACCAACAGCAACAAAAAAAAAATGGTTATAGGAATGGACCAGAAGGGCTGGGAAGATGGCTCAGTGGTAGAGTGCTTGCCTTGCATACATAAGGCCCTGGGTTCAATTCCTCAGCACCACATAAGCAGAAAAAAAGCTGGAAGTGGCGCTGTGGTTCAAGTGGTAGAGCACTAGCCTTGAGGTGAAGACCTGAGGGACAGCACCCAGGCCCAGAGTTCAGGCCCACGACTGGACTCCCCCCCCCCCAGAAAAAAGAATAGACCAGAAAGGCTGAAGTCTGAGCTACAGCAGGGAGGTGAGGGCATCTATGGCTGGGCTCCATTTAAACTTGAAGTGACATGGTTTCAGTAAGACAGCCAGGGGAGGATGGAGAGAGCCAGTAGCCATGGCAACAGGAAGGTTTTTTTTTTTTTTCATTTGCCACTGAAGCAAAGGTGAATTGGTATGAAGTGGAGGCAGATCCAGCTACTGGCCAAGCAAATGGCAACTTTATTATCCATTGATTGTACCCCTTGCTGCCCACTGGACAGTAAGTAGGCAGCACAATTTTATGAGAGAGAAAGAAAGATGCCCTCTTCCGGGACAAGAAGATGGAGATGAATCACAGAATTATGGGGTGTTTCCATTGTGCTCTGATAGGTAGTGTTCCTAAGGAGTCCCTGCTCGGCAGGTGAAAGCACCACTCCAAGCTACAGCTCCAGCTCTCCAAAAGGCATATACTAGAGATCACAGCTGGTTAGGAAACTCGAGAAGCCTTCACGGAGGAAGTGAGCATTGAAAGATGGACAGGATTCTGACATTTAAGAGGTTAGCTTTGCCTTGGTTAGATATCGGTTTAGATGTTGGTTAGATATTGCCTTGGTTAGATGTTGTTCTATGTCTCTGTCTTAACACAGCAGATGCACAAGCATTTTTGCTTATTTTAATTGGATTCCAAGTAAGGAGAATAATGTAAGTAAAGAGGATTAAAAAGGGGACATGTGGGTAACAGTCAAAGATGGCAATGCTCTTTGTAATAGAATCACTCAGGGGAAGCTGGTGAGTCCTTGAGCTTCTGAAGACAGTGGCCATGACTTTACTCTGGTCTGTTTGTAAATGCATCATGTTCTTCTACAGAGTAGGTTTGTGAAAGAGTTTAAAAGAGTGAAAGAATTAGAAACATATCCCTTTAAGGACCAAAGATCTAAATAAGGCCTGAAATGACAACTGGAAAACGTTTATGACAACCTGGAAGATACAGGAATGTAACACCTTTCTGAGTAGGATTCCAGTTACTCAGGAACTAAGAGCAAGAATTGACAAATGGAATTGCATTGAATTAAAATGCTTCATAGCAAAGGAAACAATGACCAGAATCAAAAGACAACCTATAGAAAGAGAGAAAATCATTGCCCACTATTCATGGAATCTAGAATTAACATCCACCAGGGTACTGGTAGCTCATGCCTAAAATCCTAGCAGCTCAGGAAGCTGAGATCTGAGGATCAGGGTTTGAAACCAGCCCAGGCAGTAAAGGATGAGATTCTTTTTTTGGGGGGTGGGGTGTCCGGTCGTGGGGCCTGAACTCTGGGCCTGGGCGCTGTCTCTCAGCTCTTCAGCTCAAGGCTAGCACTCTACCACTTGAGCCACAGCGCCACTTCCGGCTTTTTTCTTTTTTCTCATGTGGTGCTGAGGAATCGAACCCAGGGCCTCAGGCATGCAAGGCAAGCACTCTACCACTGAGCCACCTTCCCAGCCCAAGGATGAGATTCTTATCTCCAATTAACCACCAAAAAGCCAGAAGTGGAGCTGTGGATCAGGTGGTGGAGTGCTAGCCTTGTGCAAAAAAAAATCTCAAGGACAACACCTATGCCTTGAGTTAAAGCTTAGGACTAGCAAAAAAAAAAGAAGAAGAAACAATATTTATAATATATGAAGAGTTCCAAAAATTAACCCCCAAAAGAATAATCTGATTAATAAATTTGCAAATGAATTAAACACAATTCTCAAAAAAATAAGACTATATGAAGAAATACTTAATATTCTTAGCCATAAAAGAAACACACATCAAAACTACACTGAGATGGGCTGTGGGGCGTGATTTAAATGGTAGAGGACTTGCTTGGCAAATATAAAGTCCCGAGTTCAAATCCAAGTATCACCAATATATGCATACATTAAGACTAACCTCACCCCATCCAGATAACAAACAATAACAAGTGTTAGTGAGGATTTGAGGAGAAATGTCACAGACTATTAGAATGGAATGTAATTTAGTAAAACCACTATGGAAATCAGTATGCAGGTTCCTTAAAAAATGAAAAATAGTACAAGCATATGATCCTGCTACACTACTCCTGGACACATATTTGAATGAATGTAAGTCAGCATACAATAGATAAATCTGCATACCCTATGTTTATAAAAGCACTATACATTTCCCTGTAGCCCAATTATGGAATCAGCCAATCCATCAATTGATACAGAAAATGAGTCTCTCTCTCTCTCTCCCTCCCTCCCTCCATCCTTCTCTCTCTCTCTCTCTTTCTCTCTCTCTCACACACACACACACACACATACACACACACACAATATATAATATTTCAGTCACAAAGAAGAACAAAATATTGTTATTTGATTGCTTGGGAGTCAGAACCAGTATGGAAGGGAAAGTATGTCAAGAGAATGCAGGAGTAGGTATGATCAAAGCACTTCATATATGTGTATGAAAATAGAGTAACGAAGCCCATTAAAATTCTTTTTAAAAGGGAGAGGGGGAAATAGAGTACAGATGTACTCTAAATTATATGTGTGCATGGAAATATCACAATGAATTCCTTTGTACAATTAATATATGTAAATTAAAAAAAACAAGATGTATGAACACAAAAACAATCATTATCCCATTAACAAAAAATTCACCACTAGGTTCCTTCAGATCAAATGTCCTTAGTCTATTTCATTTAGGACTCCATGCACAGAAATTATCTTTCACAGAATTTTGGGGATGAAGTTCACTGATGGAGCTTTGGCATGAGAACCTGGATCTAAACCCCATTGACTGCTGAGGGCAGCACTTCTGTCTGAGACCTGTATTTCCATTGGAAAGGTCTACACTAAAGATAACTTAGAGGGCTGGGAAGATGGCTCAGTGGTAGAGTGCTTGCCTTGCATGCCTGAGGCCCTGGGTTCGATTCCTCAGCACCACATAAGCAAAAAGAAAAAAGCCGGAGGTGGCGCTGTGGCTCAAGTGGTAGAGTGCTAGCCTTGAGCTGAAGAGCTGAGGGACAGCGCCCAGGCCCAGAGTTCAGGCCCCACTACCGGACCCAAAAAAGAAAAAAAAAATAAAGATAACCTAGAGTCTGTCCTTCCAACTTTCTTTCCAAATGCAGTTAGCTTTACCTATACTGGTAGCAACCCCCTGGTTGATGAGTTTAGAAAAAGAAACTGGGTGTGTCTTCTTTCAGGAGAGACCAGTCCCCGGAAGTCCATAATCCCTACTTGATGGCAACTTTATTGGGACTTGAGGGAAGCCTGCATTTTGAGACTTAAATTCATGTCTGGGGAACCCATTAGCAGACTTCTTTGTCCCCATTTGGCTCTCAGCCAAACCTCCAAACCAGCTTTAATTAGTAACAAACTTGACATTTTCATTATCAGATGTCTGGCTCCTGTGTGGAAGGGTTTAGAACTCAGGAAGTGAGTAAAAACAATTATTTTGGGTTCCTTCAAAGACCAACTATTAATTGGCCTAAAAATTTCCTTACCACAAAGACAAGATGTTAAATTTTCAGTAAATGTTTGTTCTCTTGACTTCCTTTTAGATGTCTTAGTCTTTAAACACACTCCATGAAGACAATGCTCTCACTCTCTATGTCTAGCACATAGGTGGAGTTCCTTAAGGGTTAAAAAAGTGGAAATGACCATTGCAGAACTCCAAACACTGCATTCATTCCTGCCCATATTTTAAAATAGCTTTTATTAAAGGATAACCAACACACAATACACATGGATATACATGGATAAATTGAACAGCTTGATAAGTTGCAGCAGAAGTAAACACTAATGAAAGCATTACAATCAAAGAAATGAGCACATCCAATATCTTTCTGTAATCCTTACTTCCTGCCTCCCACCATTCCATCCCCAGGAAACCACTCGTCTGCCTTTGTCACTATGGATTAGTTTTCATTTTTTAGAGTTGTATATAAACCGAATCATATGGTACTTTGTGTGTGTCTGTGTCTGTGTGCGTCTGTGTGTGTCTGTCCATCTCTCTGTCTCTCTCTCCTATGTTTTTAAAGAATAGTAAGCAGTCATCATTAACTAGAAGAAGAATATTGATATTAGAATAAAGAGAGCAGGGCTGGTTCTGGGTACACAGTAACATGCAACCTTGTGACCTTGTACAAGTAATGTGATTGTGATCTTTTTCTGCCTCATTTTTCCTTATGAGTAAGAATAGAATAAGAATGTCATAAGCTACCTTATAGTTTCATTTGCAGTAGTAATAGTGCATAACACATACACATGTTCATACGTAAGTAGCTAGATAATTTTTGGTAACAATAACCTACATATTTTTTCCTGCCTAAAATGTCCTTTCCTGCTTGGCACTGGTGGCTCATGCCTGTAATCCTAGCTACTCAGGAGGCTGAGATCTGAGGATTGCAGTTCAAAGCCAGCCCAGGCAAGAAACTCCGTAAGACTCAGAAAACCGGAAGTGGTACTGTGGCTCAAGTGGTAGAGTGCTCACCTTGAGCTGAAGAGCTGAGGGACAGTGCCCAGGCCCAGAGTTTAAGCCCCATGACTGACCAAAAAAAAAAAAAATGTCCTTTCCTCCATTCAAGCCAATCATTAATGATATGCCCAATTTAGTTGGGGAACTGTTACACACAGTGGGAAAATAGAAAGTCACCCGCTGATCTTAGTTTTGGTCTTCTAGATCCTAAGCCTTCAGACGGGTTCAGGTTTGCAGAGAGGTAAAAGCAGATGGGACTATATGTGCATTCCAATGGTGTCTCACAGGAGTAAGGGGAGAGGTAAGTGAGCACTCTTCAGTAGGCTTTCAAAAAAAGTTCTGTGTCAGCAGCCCTGGCCATTCCTCCTGCTCTTTCCTCCAGTACAGGAGCCTCTCTGAGATTCTCCAGACAAATGAACTTAACTCCTGCCAATCAACAGACTCTTCCCTCCCCCCTCACCGCCACTCTCAGAGCTCAAGATTGTCTTTCCTTCTCACTGCTGTGTCATTTATCATTCCTCTGTCTGCTTTCTGTCTCCTGCAGAATAGTGGATGACGGATGCTATCGAGTTTCATGGAGCTCCCATTTAATGATGCTGTTTCTTATTTGTGGCGTGTTTTAAGGGCATAAGAATGGTCTTGTCTGCCTTTTCAAAAGCTGAAAGGGGGGTTCACAGCTAATCTGAACAGATTAGGCTAGAATAGATGTAGAATTTTACATAAATAAAATCAAGGAAGTGTCTGGCTTCTTTGATTCCACATACTAGATTTTGTTGTAGTTGTTGTTGGTGGTGGTGGTTGTGTGTGCATGCGCATGCGTGTGTGTGTGCATGTGCCAGTACTGGAGCTTGAATTGAGGGCCTGGGCATTGTCCCTTAGCTTTTTCACCCAAAGCTGGCACTCTACCACTTGAAATATACCTCCACTTCTATCTTTTTGGTAGTTAATTGGAGGTAAGAGTCTCATGATTGGAGATAAGAGTCATGTACTTTTCCTAACCAGGCTGGCTTCAAATTGACATCCTTAAGTCTCAGCCTCCTTAGTAGCTATGATTATAGGAATAAAGCCAACAGCACCAGGTCGAATGTTTTTTATATTCAATGTTGGTCCACTTATCAGTAGTTCACTCCCTTTAATTACCAGGAAATATTCCATGGTAGGAAGATGGTACAACTGGCTTACCAATGTCCTACTTATTTGGGTGGTTGTAAGATGGATAAACATCTGCATGAATGACCTTGCATGGAAAAGGTTTTCAGATGTGTGAGTAGACTAGCTGGGCTACACATATAGCCCTATTTAAAAAATTGCCAAACTGCTTTCTGAAGGGCTCTGTGCTTTAGCGATGGTAACAGTGCCAATGCAATTATCAGTACAGGTAATTGATCATAGACCGCCAACAAGAAGCATATGGGAAGCATACATGTCTGTCCATTCATGTACAAAAGGATTTTGCAGGCCTTTCCATTTTGCAGCCCTGCCACATCCTTGCCAACTCTGTTTGTAATCACAATTTTCATTTCACACATCTCAGTGGGTTTTCAGTGGAATCTCCATTTTTCCAAATGCTCTCTAGTCCCTAGGAGAGCTTCTTCCAGCTCTGAGCAGAGGTCTCTAAGTACTCTTTTTGCTTGTCATTTGTATTTCATAAATGCATCTGATTATGGCACCTTTGTGTGCTTACTGAGGTGCTAACTGCAGCCCACTGAGAGATTGCTCCCTGCAAAAAGAAAAACCTGTGTCATTTGTGAACTTAGATGTCTCTGAGGCCATAAGTGAAAAATTGCATAACCACTGACATCTATGAAAATCTCTCTGTATCTTGTGGCTTTAGTGTTATAGATAAAAATAACTTGGAAGCAGAAAAGGGTTGCAGAAAGATTTTTTTAAACTAGGGCTTGAACTCAAGGTTTCATGCTTGTTTGACTTGTTGGCTTACCTGGTGCTCTACCACTTAAGCCACGCCTTCAGCCCTGATTTATGCTGCTTATTTTGGAGATGGAGTCCCCAGGACTTTTCTGCCCAGGCTGGCTTTAAACCACGATCCTTTGGATCTCAGCCTCCTGAATAGCTGGCATTATAGGTGTGAGTCACTGGCATCTGGCTGGGAGAGGTTTCAGAACTAAAGAAGAAAAATAGAGTTAGAAATTTCTATGCTTTGAATGAATGTCCTCGAAAAGTTTATGTGCTAAATAAAGGCCTGGTCCCCAAATGGCATGACTTTGAAAATGAAGAAACACTTGAGAGGTGGACCTAGTGGGAAGTCTTTAGGTCATTGGAGGCATGAAGTTGAGTGGGACTATGAAACCCTGCCCTCCTGGTCTCTCCTTTGCTGCTCTTCCCAGGACCCAAAAAATGGGGCTGCCCAAACTTGAACCGAAGCCTTTGGAGCCATGAGTCAAAATAAATCTTTTCTCTCTTTCTAAAAACTTAATGTATATATTCATTTATTTTGGCAGTGCTGGAGAGGGAGCCCAAAGCCTTGTACATATGCTAACTAAGCTAAATCAGCCTCCCTCCTGTTTTTTCATAACTTAGTTGTCTTGGGTATTCATGCAGGAGTGGGGAACAAAATTGACCTTTGGACCATATAAAGCCTGTGAAATCATTTGGTACAAGACTGGACAGATATGTATGTTTTCCATACACTTCTTTAGGGCTGCCCAAGATGATCTACCTATATTAATACATTTATGGCCCAAAAATGATATTATAAGTATCCGAATGGCCCTTGGCAGAAAATAAGCTCCCTAACTCCTCAAGGATCCATGGAACTGGCAAGGAAATGCAGCTGCTTCAAATTCCGCCACTATTATTTACAAAACAAACTATTGACTATTTTTGTTTTCTATTTCCCTAATGGTTGATTATTGGCCAGTTTTTAAATTTAGTTAATTGGCCATTTACATACATTGTATGATGAAGCAACTCTTCAAATCCTTTGGTCAATGTTTTAAATCACTTTTGCAGGGGAGTATTGGTACTGGGGCTTGAACTTGAGGTCTTTCACTTTCGCTCCTTTTTTTTCTTTCGCCCAGGGATAGCACTCTACCATGTGAGCCACGCCTCCAATTCTTTTTTTTTTTAGCTCAAATTTTTTTTATTGTGAAAATACTGTACAGAGGGGTTACAATTACATGGGCAAGATAATGAGTACATTTCTTATCAAGCATTGTAGCCTCCTCCTTTATTTCCCCTTCCCATCCCTGACTTTTTTTTTTCTACTGCGTTGTAGAAGTTCTGGATATATGACTATTGTCAGATGTATGTTTTATGAATATCTTTGCCCAGTCTACTTTCATTATTTAACAATGTCATTTATTGAGCAGAACTTCCAAATATTTTGCATAGTCTAATTTGAGCTATGGATTAAGTGATAGAGCACAATAAACCACTCAGGAATTGTGTCCAAGCCCTGAGTTCAAGCCCCAGTATTGTGTTAAAAACAACAACGTATGTTATTTTCTTTCATAGTTTCAGTACTGCACAGTGACTGTGTACCTAGTAAATAGTTTAAAAAATATTAATTGAAATAAATAAATAGGGACTGGGAAAAGGGGCTTTATTTAAATACTTAGCCTAATCTTACATAAGACCTCTTTCTGGGCATCTGATCTGGGTCGGACTCTGTGAAGGAAAATAGAATCCCAGTGGGATTGAGATCAGAGACCTTCACCTGCAGCCACTCCATGGGAAGTAGGAACGAAAGCATCACCTTATGTAACTCTTGCTATTTATAAAACACTTTTAAATATCTTATCTTAAAAAAAATTCTATAGGTAAGAGTTCTTTTTCTACTCACAAGGATAAGCAACTCTTGGAAGTGTGGGGAAAGCGGAGGCAGGCCACATTTTCAACTAGGACAGAATTCTCCCCCTTCCAGAGGGATAACCAGGGCATGCAAGACCCTTTACAATGCCCCTTTACCCAGCTTCCAACAGATCCATGAAATCTCACTGAGTTTCATCCTTTCATCGCAGGTAGGAATGCAACCAGCCCATGAGCAGGCAATATGACTCTTATATTCACCATTCACAGAGGTAGGACTCATAGGGTGGAAGTCTGGTTAAGGGCAGGGGTATTTCCAGGGAGGAAGCTGGGGACCTCCACCGATCACTTTCACAAGTCTCACACATGCTGTCTGGTCAAAATCTCTACATACCACCCGCTGCAGTTAGACGCAAAAGTATGCACCCAGACACAAGTCCCCTACGCTTCCTGTCTGTGGCACTGGGCAGCACCCACTCCTGTCAGTCACTTCCCCCTACTCTTAGTTTCTGCACCCACACATTCACTGTTTATCTCGCAAGTAACCCATATGACCTAAGAAATAGTCATAAGTCTGTTACCTACTTGGAAAATGAATATTTGGAGACATTTGATGATTAGAAACCACAGGGTTGGGTTTTTGTGTGTGTGTGTGTGTGTGTGTGTGTGTGTGTTTTACTTTTTCCTAAGTACATAGAAATTTAGCACCATGCCTAGCTCCCAATGGGTTCCTTGTGTCTCTGTTTTGAAAATAACTATCAGAAATCACTTCAGGCTTCCTGTCTGGCTCTCAGGCCTACTTTGAATGGTGCTGTTGGGCCAGGCCATTGCTTCTTAAGAGAAAAAGAGGGCTGGGAAGGTGGCTTAGTGGTAGAGTGCTTGCCTAGCATGCATGAAGCCCTGGGTTCGATTCCTCAGTACCACATAAACAAAAAAAGCCACAAGTGGCGCTGTGACTCAAATGGTAGTGTGTTAGCCTTGAGCAAAAGAAGCACGGGGACAGTGCCCAGGCCCTGAGTTCAAGCCCCAGGACTGGCAAAAAAGAAAAAAGGAGAAAGATTTCTCAAGACAAGCCTAACCATTTTTAACAGGCCTATGGGATGTAAACCTACCCCCAGGCCTCCAGGTGGTCCCTCAAAAACCACCTGGTCCTAACTTCAATCACCATTCCAGATTTCCAGAACTGCTCTTCCCTGACTTGTGTTCCATCTCTGATCTGTTTTGCTTGTCTCCTTCCCACGTGTCCATCTAACACAAAAGCTGGGACTTGCCCAACCTTACCTAATGTGTATGAGGCTCTAGAAGCATGGATGGGAATCAGGGACTGCCTCCCATCCGACAATAAGAGTCACCTATCTATCCCATCGATGTATCTTGGATGAGATGTATCATTTTGTATGATTTTGAGGGTGTTTGGTTGTGGGTTTGAATGCTTGGAGGTCTTTGGCGGGGGAGGTGTTTTGTTTTGTTTTGTTTGCTAAATTTGGACTAAGCCATTTTTCTCTATCAGCCCTCTGAAAGGAAAACAGAGCTCTGGAGCAGAAGTGGATCCAGCAAGCCTTTTCCCAGTGTCTACTCTGTGTCCTGCATTTGTATTGCTTGTCATGGCATGTGTGTGTGTATGTGTGTGTACGCACACGTGCGTGCGTGTGCACGCATGTGCACAAGCACATGTGCATGTGTGGGTGTGGGATAAACGTTCTATTTCCTAGTTCCATTACACAGATGCCAAAAGCAGATGTCATCAAGGCCAGTTTGCCCAGCTACTGCCAGTTCATGAATTCCCATTAGACCATGGATGTTATTCCCGAAGTGGCCTCACACCACCTCCCCCAGCTCATAGGTTACTAGGGTTTTACAGATCTTATCGGCCTCTCTCGCCTTCCAAATACCAACAGCACCACTGGCCAGGTGTCACTTCACCTATGAGTTGTGTTGTGTTTTCTTTTGCTCTCCCCCCTCCGCCCAAAAAAAGTATCATTTTGAGTTTCAGCTCTGATACATGGATGAGACAGACAGATAACATTTGTCATGGGGTTGGAATAATTTCAGAACACATAAAAGACAACAGTTAGCCCAGAGCACTTAATAGTCTCAAGCTTCTGTATACTGTCACATTGCCTCTATGATTCTGTAAAACAGGAAAGATGTACTTTATTTGCTCTCAGGAGAAAAAGAAAGGAAAGACGGAGGGCATTGAAGAAAGTTGGTGAGGGGTTTAGGATTCAATCCCAACAAATCAAAGACCTAAAAAACCAAATTACATGGGGCCTAAGATGAAGTCCCTGCCAGAATGGGAGAGTGAGATGTGTTTATTTCCTGAATACCTCCTAGGTGACAGTGCCTGAGTAGGTTGTGGTACATGTTATCTCATTTACTGCAATGCTGCAATTCCTATGTTTAAAATAGATCTCAGTGCACAAAATTCATCTTTATGATCCTTGGTTAATTTTATACAGTCCTTATTGTCCCATGTTTGCATCTTTGTTTTTTAATCTATTCTTTATGTCAGCCATTTGTTTTTAGTAATGTGATAGACAGGCTTGAACCTATACCCAACCCAAGAATTAAACCACTAAAGGCAACTTCCACCTGCTCATATGCTCCTTCCCCTACTCCCTTTTTTTGGTTATTATTCTTGAACATATGTGGAAACCTTAACATGCATTGCTTATTTTGTTGTATTTAAATTTCAATAAAGGTATTACTTTGTATTATCTTTAAGTAGTTGTATCTAGGGTTTTTAATTCAACATGTAAGCTTATGCGTACAATGAATCTTGATCAACCGCATCCCTTCCATCGTTATCTTCCAGCTGGTAAGGAATTTCTTTCACACATGATTCTTCCAGGGCTTACCTTGAGGGCATAACAGTCTCACTGTAGTCCATTCATTTTCAGAGCTATGTGATATTCCTACAACTGTATCATCATTTATTATTTTTATCTGAGGGGCTTTTATAAAGTGCCCAGCCTTTAGTTATTACTGTTTTGCAATATACATATAAGCATATTTTTGAGGTTCAGAGATCTAAGAATGGAATTGCTGTTCCATTTCAACAGATGAGGAAACTGAGGCTCAGAGAGATTAACGTAACTCTCTGAGATTAGACAGCAAGGAAATAACTGGAACGGGAATTTGAATCTAAGACTGCTATAAAGAACACAGAGAGGGGGCAAGGGATCTAGGAGGCGATCAGAAGGACCAGCAAAGTCTTCACATTTTACATCCTTATCCAGAGATGAGAACTTCCATTTTCTGGAGGTGCTGAATACTTTGTGGACCTGTTTCATGGGCCTTACCTTCTGCTCGGGCTAGAAGCTCTGAAGGTGGAACCAACCTCAGGCCTTGGTTCTGAATGGAGAATTGCTTGATCCTTTCAGGGCTGAGTGCTTTGCTACAAAATGACAAACCATACTGAGCTTCAGGAGCAGCCTGCTCCCTCTGCCCCCTCCCCTCCCCCTCTACCCCCTACCCCCACTCCACCTTGAAACCAAATGAAGGGCTCTCAGAATGTTCTGGCAATGCCTCTCCCCCACAGTACATTGACCCCCCAAGCCAGAGTCTCCCTTGTTGTCCCTGCTCTGTCCATTAGCCCCACCTGCCAGTGCCAGGCACGCACCAGGGAGAGGCCACCCACAGAGTCATTTAATCACCCCTGAGCACAAGGCCATGCTGGAGGCACATGCAACAGGAAGGGACAACACGGCCCGCAGCTGCGTGGTGATGTCAGTAACGGGCAGATGGGCATTCAAATAAAAATTAGAATTATCAGACAAATATGCCCTGGGCAGACCAGCTGTCACCGCCCTCCGGCTGACAGGCTTCTCAGATCTGGGGATGTCTAAGCTTCTGTGGGGCCCATAAAAATCCTTCCTGAAACGCTCCCCCAGGTTCAGGGGCTGGAGGCTCACTCGCTTCTGCAGGGCTACTGACTCCCAGCGGTTTTTGTCTTCCAATGGAATTTGCTAATGGTTCACAGGGAGATTGGAGGAGGCACCAGTAGACTCCAACTGGGATCACATCTACCGCTGCAGCCCGGCGGATAGAGAGTCAAGGATCTTATTTTGAAGCAGGAAGGACTGTCCTGTGTCACCTTGATCACTATGAGCATTCAGGCGTGACATGGGTGTCCTACTATGTCCCAGAGTAGCAGAGCTGCCAGCCGAGATGTATCAGACTTGAGTCTTTGCCCTCTGAAAACTCATATTTGGAGTAAAGAAAGAATAAACTCACACTGAAAACAGCAATGTGGCTTAGCTCTCTCAGAGAGGAGGTATAGAGGCCCATGGTCGAAGTTCTTCAGAAAGATGAAATACAGACACACAGAGCTTAGAGTCCTGAGTCTACAATCTCATCTGTACTTCCTTGGAGAAGCAGTAACCCCTTCAGAGCCTTATTGACCTTTTTCATTATCCCTGCTCCATGGGGGAGGGGAGGGGAGGTGCAGTGAGGGTTAAATAAGGTATTGATAGGCCACAGGCACACAATTAGTGCTACATAAAGAACGGGGTTCCTACATCAAGAACTGATGTCCTCCCTCCCCACCCCGTCCCCTAGTCAAATTCTCTATTCAAGTTCAAGGGTGTATAATGTCCTTGCCTCTGGGCTTTCTTTCCTATCTTCAAGGATGGTGAATGTGCACACACGACATTTCTTCTCCAGCTTTAGACTATCTGCCTCCCCTTTTAATCACACCAACTCCCCACATGCACAGACACCCCAAAGTTGGCTTTGCTCAGTGGCCTGTAGGCCAGGCTCCACATGTCCTAATAGAGGGGGAAGCAAGTAAACGGAAGCCCTGGAATCGCTCTCCCACACCCCAAACTTTGCCCCCTACCCACCCACCCAAAGGCCAGGCAGCTCCGGCCTGATGCCAAAGCCTGATATTGGCTGGCCTGGCCTGACACAGATACCGCAGGAATGGGAACAGGGTGAGGTGACAATTAGACAAAAAGGCCTGCTAGGCAGCTGCCAAAATGCCAAAGGGGCCTGTGTGAGGGCCTCAGGGGAGATGAGGAGGGGCACATGAGTGATGCCTGGGCTACTGAGTAGAGCTTACCTGGAAAAGCTAACAGCCCAGGCAGGAGGCACTGAACTCCATGGCATCCGTCTACTGTCTAACCCCAGCCCTTTCTTCCGGGAGTCACACTTCTGATTCCTGCTCAAAAAAGGGTTCAGCCCAGTCTGGTGAGCAGGTGGCCAGCAGCTGCTCCCTCAACAGGCCAAGCTTGTCTGTGTGGCTGCAAAGCAGGCAGGTGCAGCCCCTCTGCATGAGAATGTTTCTTCCAGGAGGAGACAAGTCCCTCTGCAGAACTGCCAGTGAGCGGAATGAGTGTCTCAGGGCTTTCCCCACATGTACTCTGTGTGTCTGTGTCTGTGTGTGTGCGCGGGAGCGTGCGCACACACACACACACACACACACACACACGTATGGGAACTTGAACTCAGGGCCTAGGCACTGTCCCAGAACTTTTTTGCTCAAGGCTACCCATATTCATCTCCTCAGGACTTAACATAAAAGCCACAGCTTCTCTTCCAGCTTTTTGCTGATTAGTTGGAGATAAGAATCTCGCCGACTTTCCTGTCTGGGCTGGCTTTGAACTGGTATCCTCAGATCTCAGCCTCCTAAGTAGCTAGGATTACAGGTGTGAGCCAGCAGCTCCCAGCTCCCGTCTTATTTTATGGCTTGTTTTACCTTAGCAGCCGGCCTCCTGAGTCAGGTATACAAACCTACGCATGGTTCAGTCCTCATTGGGCCCGCATCTACTTCACCCCAGCCATGACAAAAGTGAGGGTGAGATGACTCATAAGTAATTATCCATATTCATCTCCCCAGGACTCAACTCCCTCCCCACGTTGCAAGACGAGTTTTCTCTGGTGTAATACGCCACTGTCCTCTCCACTGCTGTAATTTGAATATTATTATGACACACAAGTTCCCAGAAGCTACACTTGAGATTCCCACTTCCCACCTCCTCGCCCCTTCCTCACTATTTCCTGGGAGATACCGCCAATTCATCCTGGAGGAGTTATGGCTTTAAATCATCTTTGTTTGCTTATTGCAAGTGACCCAACAGAGCCCTTACTGGGAAACGCCGGCAATTCATTTGAAGAACATGTGATTAAAATCATTTCCTTTAACATCCCTGCAAACCACATCCAGCTGTTCCTTCATGGAAGTGGCTCCATTTCACTAGATCCTGGAAGGCCTTACACGCTCTGTACCTTCAGTATGAACCTCCTGTGTTTCTTCTCTAACATCTATAAGTAAAACAAGAAATGTAATTCCGCTCATACTGCGATAAATATGATAAGAACATTCTGCCAGGCAAGGGAGTGCATATCTGTGATCTCAACACTTGAGAGATTAAGGCTGGAGAATTCAGAGTTCAAGGCCAGCCTGGGCTACATAGCCAGACCCTCCCTGTTTGTTTGCTTGCTTGCTTGCTTGTTTGTTTATGCCAGTACTGGGGCTTGAATTCAGGACCTGGGCACTGTCTTTTAGCCATGTCTCTCAAGGCTCACGCTCTATCACTTGAGCCACAGCTCCACTTCTGGTTTTTTTGGTAGTTAATGGGAGATATGAGTCTCACAGACTTTTCCTCCCAGGCTGGTTTTGAACCTAGATCCTCGGTTTTCAGCCTCTTGAGTAGCTAAGATTATAGGCATGAGGCACCAGTGCCTGGCTTCAGATCCTATTTCAAAACAACAACAACAACAAAAGAGCAGGCTGAAAATGCCTGATCCGTTGATTTGGCTCAAGGATTTTGTTTTTTTAACTCTGCCAACTCAAACATCCAGTTAATCTGTTGTCTTGGGTGTTGCATCAAAGAGCTGTGTGACAAGCGAGTGATCCTGTTATATTTAGCTCACAGGGCATAAAGGGGTCGTTTGGCCAGGATAGAACACTCCCCATATTACTTCTATTGCCAATAGGCCCCAGACAAAAACCAAGGGACCTGCTCACCTAAACCAAGCAGTTCCTACAATACTTACCACTAGGATTGTTCAGCATCCCTACAATGCCAGGTCCTGCCCTAGATGCTCTTCCACTCTGCCCAGAAATGTGGGTATTAATAGCCTCTTTTGCCAAGAAGAAAATTGAGGGCAGGCAAGGCTAAACATTTTCCCTAGGGTCTCACACACACACACAGTCAGCATTCAACCTCTGGTCTGTCTTCATCCAAATCCCTTGTGCCTTCCTAGCAAGTGACTCTGGAGAGCGCCTTGGCCCCCGTGGGTACTTGCAGGCTGGGGTCGGTGCCTGGAAGGAGAGCCTCCTTCTCCTTCCTGCAGCCTGAAGATGCGCAGATGCAGGAGGAAGAACCAATACTTGTGTCCAGGCTGTGGGCAAGGCTATGACTCAGCCTCCTTGAGAAGAATGATGTGCCTAAGGATGTGCCCAGAAGAAAGACTGATTGTCCTAATGGAGAGAGTACGCAGGGCAGGACAGACACAGGTCAAATCCTGTGCCTGTGACCACATGCACTGCCAGGAAACAGCTCAGCACTTAATTGGCCAATCCAGATTCAAGTGGGCTTCGCAGCACGTCTTTCAACCACCATCATTTATCCACCCACTTCGCCAGGCGGCCAGACTTTGGAGTGAGCGAAAGACAGAAAATTAGTCCTAATTCTGCTTTCTTCCTCACCCCTAGTTGGTCTACCCTGATATTTACTCCTCCCTCCCATCCTGTGAGCATAGCTCCAGGATCCCAAACATGTGCCCTGCCCCCCCCCCGCACCTCCATTCCCAGTACCCCCTCTACTCCACTCCACCCTCTGTGTGACCTTCTAGTCCCCAGGACAGCTGACCTTAGGCTCTGGGTTACAGCACCAGGATTCTAAAGCTTGATGCTAGTAGCTACACCAATTAATCCCTCTGTGTTCTGTTTCTTCTTTGGCAACAGAAACCTGTTGCTTTCTCCAAAAATCCATATACTGAAGCCTAGACCCAAGTATACCTCAGAATTGGGGGCTAGAACTTTGTGTGTGTGTGTGTGTGTGTGTGTGTGTGTGTGTGTGTGTGTGTGTTGTCAGGCTTGAACTCTGGCCTGGCCACTGTCCCTGGGCTCCTTTTGCTCAAAGCTAGCACTCTACCACTTGAACCACAGCGCCACTTCCAGCTTTTTCTGTGTATCTGGTACTGAAAAATCAAACCTAGGGCTTCATGCATGCAAGGCAAGCACTCTACCACTAAGCTACATTCCCAGCCTGGGGCTAGAACTTTTAAAGAGGTGATTTGGTCGATCAATGAGGGCAAAGATTTAATCCACTATGTCTTGTGTGCTTATACAAGAAAAGAGACATCCATAGCTGAAGGGTAGAGGGGAAAACCATGTGAAGTAGCCATATTCAAACCTCAGAGAAACCAACCCTGCCAGCAACTTGGTCTTGGGCTTCTAGTTCCACCACTGGCAGACAAAACCTTAAGCCAGCTAGTATATGGAGTTTATTTTGCAATCACAACCAACCTCATAAACTTGTTGCAGGGACGTAGCTAGACACAGCATCTAAATTGGTCAGCAAACTTCCAAGTTCCTAGGTCTTTCCTATTTGTTTTCCTGGTTAAGAATATTTAACAACTCATACACTTATAAAGCAACTAGTTCATGGAAGAGTTGATTTCTTGGGGGACTCACATTTAGATTCCTTACGGCTACCCTCAGTCTACTCAAATGTTTATCTATAATGGGTACCCCCAAACACTCATAGATTCAATGTTCTTTCACTCAATATTTAGGAGCGAGAGCAGTGAACAAGAAAGATATTCCTTCAAGGAGTTTGTATTTTGTCAAGGAAAAGATGGAGTATTGATTCTATACTATGTTTACTTTCAGTGTTTTGTAAAATTTTATTGTTAAGGTGATGTACAGAGGGGTTTACAGTTACGTAAATGAAGTAGTGATTACATTTCTTGTCTAACTTGTTACCCTCCCTTCATTTTTCTCCCTCTTTCCCTTCCCCTCCAATCCCCCCCCCAAGTTGTACAGATCATCTCCAACATAATGTCTTGTGAATATACTTTCAGTGTTTTTGTGTGTGTGGTTTGTTTGTCTGGAGGGGACATTGGAGGTAGTTGCAATCAACCAAGAGGCAGGTGAGCTCCAAATGCAGGTACTGGCTTAGGAAAACCTTGATGATGCCGGTGTGAAAGAAGAGATAATTCAGACACAGTGTGTGCCCACTCTGTACCGCACTCTTCCCACGCTGACCAGCTTAATGTATATAACATCACAAGTGACTACCTCCACTTGCATGTATGTATGTATATATGTCTCACAGATGAGACTGTTGAAGCACAGAGAAAGACCTTCTCTGGGCTCACAGAAGTTGTAAGAATTACAGCCAGAATTCTAACCCAGACAGTTTAGTGTTAGAGCCTACTCTGGTTGAGAGTAGGCCTCACAGGCCTGTGGCTTATCTGTTCCCATACCTTGGCATCCAGACATTGTTACCTGGGGTAGGGGGCTCCTCCCTAGGCTATACAGGGAGACATGGACAGGGAAGGTGGCCCCTACATGTCACTCCAGCCTTCAGGACCTTAACTAGATAGAGGAGAAAGACAGCCCCTGTAATAGACTGAATGTGCTCCTTACCAAAATAAAAAAGAAGATCCTATGTTGAAACCCTAATCCTAATATAATGGAATATACAAGTGAGGCCTATGGGGTGATGAGGTCATGAGGGTGGAGCCCTTGTGAATTGGATTTGTTCCTTTTATAGGAAAAAGAACCTCTTGCCTTCCTCCACTAGGAGAGAGTGTGAGGAGAAGTCAGCAGACTACAAACTAGAAGAGGGCCCTCACTAGAACCTGACTGTGCTGGTGGCCTGTGTTCAGATCTCCAGCCTCCAGAACTATGAGAAACTCATTTTGGTTATTGATAATCACGCGGGCTGTAACATTTTGTTATAGTACCACCCTCATAGACTACGGCCTATGCAAGAAGTAAAAAGCCACCCATTGGAGGGAGTTATCTCCATCTGACAATGGCTCTCACTCGGTTGATATAGAGAACAGAGCTTGTTTTCTCCACCTGTTCTCCACCTGTGTTCCAGAGTGGCCAGATGCAGCACTGAGTGTCTTCTGTGGGCAAAAACTTCCTGTCAGAGCCTAGGAGACAGTGTGAAGAGACCAAAGCTGTTTCCAGACCAAGCAAACACTCCAGGAAGGATGTCAGTGAGAGACCCGAAAACTTGTCTCACAGGAAAAGACCAGAGGCTGGAGAACATTTTTTGTTTGGGTGAGAGCTGTCTATGAGAGGTGAGTCCGAACCGAGGAAGAGGACAGGGTGTCCACCTCTTCCCTCCTCCCAGGGGAGCAGGTTCATGGTCTCTTGAAGAGCCTGGCATGTGTCCCTTACTGTCCCTTTGAGGACCAGGAGATAAGTGTTTGATTCCAGCCTGGAAAATCAATAACATGGGCAGTGGGCCAATTGGAAGCCCTGACTGCCACGCAAAGGACAGTTCCTACTGCCTTCAGACTCCAGGAGCAAACAAGGCCAGAATACTACCAATGGGCAAACTAGAGGTCTCCTTAGAGAAGACCCACATGGACAATGATAGGACCTGTTCAAGAATGGTAACTGCAGGAGCAAAACACTGCATGGAGAGACATCGTCTAGAATAGAGTGGGAGCCATTCACCAGCACTGGGTTGCTGAGAGGGGACTCCTAGACCCAGTGAGCCAGGAAGGATCTGGGGAGATAACAGCATAAAAAGCTGTTTTTCCTTGGAAGAAAAGAATATCAGCTTTCCTTTAACAATAGACCTTCTCAGGTGCATTTTAAATTATTTGGGTTATTAATGATAGATAGATAGATAGATAGATAGATAGATAGATAGATAGATAGATAGATAGATAGATAGATAGATAGATAGATAGATAATCTGTGTCTTCCACTCCTTCTACCCCCTCCACGGGACCTGAACACGAGGGACAGTCAAAGCCTTGATGACTAATCCACATGGGTTGCGTAAAGCGAGGTAGAGCCACAAGCAAGATCAACCCACCGCGTTTTCAGATTGCTCCAGCTGAATAAATAGGCAAACAATCCCCAGCCTTTTCTCTCCCCGCGTTTTCAAGCAGTAGGTGGTACAAATAAAAATACCACCTGGCATTTGTATAGCACTTCCCCGTTTCAAAGCTACTCTCATAACCCAGAACCACCCTCCACCCCTCGCTCTTCCCAGACCATCCGCATCTCATTTCCACCCACACTCCTGTTTTGCCTGGTGGCCAGCCCCGTGCCAGCCTCTGCAGACTAAGGCTGCATGCTCCCTTCAGGAGTCCACGTGTTCTGTAAAGTTCCCTCATAAAGAGTCAGCCGGCCAGAAATGTGGGCAGAGAGCAAAGGGCAGCTTGTTCAGATTCTGTTTATTATGTTCTCACAGCCTTGTTTATAGTAAAGGTGAATGACATTGTTCCACCTTACATAGTAATGAAACAACTCAATGACGACTCCGTCAGCCAAGCGTTTTATATGGCAGATGAGCTGCTACAGATCTGTTGTGCTTGCTAGAGACGCAGCTAAAACTACTGTGGCCGGTGCACACACGGAGCTCAGCCACCTTTCCACATCTGGCGGAGAGGAGGGAGCAGAAGGACTGGAAGGGGTAAAAATGAAGAAAGGGACAGTTTATTGAGAGGGAACACATCTCACACCCACGGAGGCCAGTGGCCCTAATTCTGAAGTCGCCCATCGTGACCCACAGCATCTTGTAGAGTCCTGAGAGGCCACAGGGACAGGAAGACATCTCAGCTCTTGGCTCCTTCTCCCCAGTCTCATGCCAAGTGGCACAGGCTCTCTGTGCCAGGAGTCACATTGCCACCTGTCTTGTTTGAATGCAGAGGGGTTCTGATCAAAGGTGGACTGACATGTGGCAGATTGAAGGTCGAGGATGGGAAACCAACAGTTCCTCTGTCTGGCTTGGAAGTGGGGATGGACAGGCTAGGCAGCGATCTGGGTACTCCTCTTGATGGGAGACCATTCTGCTTCTGAATGTGCCCCGTGTCATCTGTCCCTGTGGGACATGGAAGGATGGGACACCATGCCAGCAGCTTGTCCTTCCTTCCTCGTTCCTTTCTCTTAGTTTTTCCCATGCCAAGCCTCCTCCTGCTGTCAGCAGCACAAGAGGCTTCTGCTTTCCCTTCATTGTCCAGAGCCTGAGGATCCAGGGCGTACCAAGATCCTGCTGTACACACAGGCCCTGCCCCACCCAGAGGCTGGCCCTGCCACCTGGGCAAAACCCCCTTTCACAGGTTTGGTTTGTCAGAGCAGCAAGTTCTGGGGAGAGCACCAGAGAGTAAAGCCAGCTAGCCGCTTCCCTGCTGCCTATCCGATGGGGACCGAAGAGGGAATAATGTAGTCTTGAATTCGCACTCCCCAGCATGTGACACCCTCCACCAAAAAATTTAGAAGTTGTTGTAGACCTCCTATTATCACTACCAAGAACACTCTGCATTCACTACCTGAACTCCAGCTACCCTGGCCTTGGGTACAGCGGCACAGCCTGACACTACATGACCAAACACACAAGTACATAAAAACCAACCAATGGGAGACACCGCCCATGAGGCCAGCAAGCCTCGGGGAAGCGCTGAGAGCAAGACCGGGAAAGCAGAGCAAAGCTTCTCTCAGTTAAGTGCCACTTGCACTCGCCTACCTTTAGCCCACCTCTGCCAACCAGGGCGTGTAGCTTGGGTCCAAGCATTGGTCTCAAAGGAGCAAGTCAGCCTGAGTGGGCACAGAGGCCAGGAGTCCAACTCCAGAGTAGGCGGGAGTCCTGGTTATTGTGCTTTTTTGTATCTGGATGGGCTGTAGTGCCCTCAGACCCACGGCCATGTGCTGCTCTGGACTCTGTTTCTCCTCTCCTTAAGCCAGTGCTTCCTTACTACAGTGGAGACTACTGCCACCTGGATCCCTGCTAACACTGTTCTGGGGTGGAACCTGAACAATTGTTGTTGTTGTTGTTGTTGTTGGATGGGAGGGGTGGTTTTCCTTTTTTTTTTATGCCAGTACTTGAATTTGAACTTGAACTCAGGGTCTGGGTACTGTCCTTTAGCTTTTTCACTCAAGTCTGGCCCTGTACATCCTGAGCCACAGCTCCACTTCTGGCTTTTTCTGGTGGTTAATCAGAGATAAGAGTCTCATGGACTTCCGGCTTGGCTGGCTTTGAACCATGATCCTCAGATTTCAGGCTTCTAAGTAGTGAGGATTACAGGCATTAGCCACCAGCACCTTTCTTGACAACTGGGTTTTGAATGCTCCAAGGTGAGTCTAATGAGCAGCCAAGATTGAGAGCCCATTTCTTAGACCATCTTTGTTCAAAGTCCACAGGCCACTACGTGTATACTCAGGAGGCTTATGGAAAAATGAAGATTTCTGGGTTCTACCCTTAGTCTACAGGCTCAGCATCTCTGGGCATAGAACCTGGAAATCAGCATTTTGACAGGGTTTGGGGAGGGGTATGGAGGGGGAGCATTTTTGGTTTGGCTGTTGTTTGTTGTTTGTTTTTTTCAATCCCTGTGCACACTCACATTTTATAAGAAATACTACCTCAAAAGATTATCTTTACTCACCTCAGAGGTATCTGGGCTATAAATGGCTGTTGACAATTATATTCTACTTGTCCACCAAGGGCAACTCAAATCTAACACCAGCCACGCAATGGATCCATGCTCCGGTGAGACTGAGCAATCGAGAGCAGATCTGAAACGCACAGCTCAGCGATCCTGCTGCCCGGGTTTGCTCTGAGTCCGGAAGGTGGTCATCGGCACATGCTCAGCATGAGGAGCAGGAAGACGGCAGATGGAACCAGCATCTGAGATGCCAGCCTAGTAAGTGAGGCAGATGAGGCTGATAGAGGAGGAGAGGGGAGAAGGGGCGGGGCTGGGAAACATGGAAGGTCGAGGATGAGGTATGCTTGGCTATTGCTCTAGATGTTGTAAACATTTCTCTTTGTTTTAATCACAGAACAAAATCTGGATATTGGCATGACCAAAGTGCCTAAAAGTAAGCATCAGAGCAGGGAGCTCTGGGCCTTTTGTAGGAAGCAGAGAGTACAAGCTGTAAGGAAAGCCACCCCCTGGGAAGATCACATCTGCAATTACTAGTCCAGTGCTCACAATTGTCACACGTACACACACACACGCATACACACACAAGATGCTCTACAGGAGTGCCATAAATAGAACTATTATGTTCCTCTACACACAGACATACACCCACATGACATGCCCTTGTCTAGCTGCAAAATTCAGGATACCCAAGCTTGGTCCTTCCCACCTCCCACTGTGGGAGCGAGTTGCCAGGGCACCGTGACATCACCATCTGCAGCCTGCATTCCACCAATCCGTGGCAAGAACTCTAGGCCCTAAATGAAGTCAACCGAAAGGTCTTGGTTAGACCCTTCTCTTCAGGATTCTGCAAAGGCCCTTCTCTGGACATTTTCATAACTGTGCAGTTCAACCGATACGCACCTCATATTTGACAGAAGAGAGTTGGCAGAAGATACACAATTCATATGTAAACAGCATTTTAAAAATACCCTGTTGGAGAATTTAATCGTTACATCAATTCTGGCAGCTTTCATTAAGAATGTGTTGATGGTTTTGTTTTACCTGGCGTGGAAGATGCTACTGATCTAACTAGGATTCAGAGTCCTTAAATGTGAACTTGTACAAGTATCTTCAGTAGGAGGCATAGGAAACAGATGTTTGTTGGTTTGTTTTCTCTCCTTGCGTTTCACATAGACACACCACTTCCCACTCACAGATGATCATATGCCATGACATAGGCAGTAGGTATTAACCTAATGGAACTCAAAGGCCTGCTTGCCTTTGTCTAGCTGGGGCCAAAAAGGAAAGCAGTGCTTCGAGTTACTAGAGAAGAATGCACACCCTGGCATACCAGCATAATCTGAAAAGGCCAACATGCCATGGAAGGAGAGCGGATCAGCCCAATTCTCAACCACTTGCACTCCAGAGAAGCCTAACCATGTGCTGTTCAATCAAGCCACAAGGTTTGTAGCTATGCAATGAATCCAAGTCCATTGGTAGTGAATTATCTCAGGAGTACCTCCAGCACATGCTCCATGGCTCAGTTCACCCAGACACTAGCATTTTCCAGGCTCTTCTTACACCTTCTTGTTTCTGTGCTGATTCATTTCCTTGGTACTACTGTGTAGCAAACTGAGGTTTTCTTCACCCCCCTCCCCTTAGGTTGCAAAGAGAAGTTTCTGTGTTGCTTCATGCATTCTCCAAGGAAGAGTCTCCAGACACATTTCCAAGATCGGGGTTTCATGAAAGCATCTTAGGAAGATCTTCACAGCCAGATGTTCGTAGTGATCTCCCTATTTCATGTCCAATCAATCCTGAGGCCCAGAGACCAAGAAGGTAGCTATGTTTCAATAGCCAAGAAAGGGACCTTTCTAAGGAACTATGATCCTGGGAAGCAAGCTGGAAAGAGAATTTCAGCCTAAGTTCCCATCCTCCCCCACCCTCATCAATAATTATATGGCCTGCATGGTAGTACAGGAGAGGTGGAGAACAAGGGAAGTTTTAGGCACTCAGAGAGCTGTCATACTGTGAGAATTCACCTCTTTTTGTCATGCTGTCTTTCATCCTAAGAGATCCATGATGTGTGGTACCACTGAGAGGCAAGGGCAGAGAACATACTAAGCAACAGACAGACTATACTCAACCCCATTGCACAAATCTATGGTGCTACATTCCCTGGTCATTCAACTTCTGGAAAAGTTCTTGGTAGAATTGAGGAAGATTTGTGAGTCATCTCTTTCTAATGATAGCTCCACTTAGAAGTCACAAAGGAAATCTCTCAAGACCCTTCCTGGAAATAACAAGGGTAAGAAAGTTCTTTGAGTTTCCCAGGCTAAGATGGTAGTGATCCTAGGTTGTCACACTGGTCCAGTGGATATGGAAGACAATCTGACTCCAGGGAGTTTACACTCTCTCCCAGAGATTCTGAAGAGACAGTTCTTCTAGGCTGATAGGTCCCAACACACCTGGGGAGGGGGGAGGGCATTCCATGGTGACAAGGAGTCATGAGTGAAAGCCTGAGTCTTTCTACTTCTCCTCTCAGTGGGAAAGGACATGTGAAGAGTCAGGAATCCTAACTGATGAGGATGTGGAGGTGGTGGAAATTGCATTTGCATTATTTACAGATTAGCCCAGCGCAGCAAATCTGCCTTCTCAGTGGAGATGACCCAAGGCATTAGGAAGGGCAGGCTGCTAACCCACCCAGACAAGGGTAACTGCGGGCAGTGCTACCACTAACCAAAACACAAATGTGGGTAAATGGATGAGAGAGAGTCCAAGCTCTGGCAGCCGGGTCATACTTTGGAATGGCTCCTCATCCCCTCCTCAGCCCTAGTCTCCCATCCGGAATGTCACCGCCTTTGAACACCTATGACACTTTACATTAGAATATGGTCTTGGCAGCAAGGGGAGGAAAAAGCCAGTGATTTCCAAGAGTCTCCATCTGAGGTCTAACTGAGCCTCCTCTGGCTTTGGGACAGCAAATCTAAGTACATTTTGGACCTCAGGAACCTGGGATAAGAGTCTTTCTCCATCAGGCTGTGTACTTTTCCCTGGGCTTGGTCAAAACAAGTCAGGGATGGCTCCTGCATATTCTTCCTCGTGGCTTCTCGGGTCTGGAAGTCAATGTTTACCTGGAGACACAAACAGAGAGCAAGGTCACAGGCCCTGGAGGACCATAGCATCTGGCAACTCAGCTACGTAATAACCATTCATGATGGCATCTTATGTCTTTAAGATTATTTGTGCTTTCCAAACTGGGCCATGAGACTCGTCTTTTGGGATGACAGCAAGAGTCCTGTGTGGCCTAAAGGCCAGACATTCTGAATTTTTATTTTTAAGTAAGACATTGAAGAAAAGAGATTAGGAAAACTTGTCTAAGTAACAAGAGCCAAGGCAAAAACAAAACAAAAACCCTCCACATCAGTCCACACTTAATCCTAGGGTCTTCACATCAGAATGGGATTAGACTTAAGCCAGGTGGTAATGGCCATTCTCATAAACTAGCCCTCTTTTCTCTTCTTAACTACTAAGGGAGCAGGTGCCCTAAAGATCCAGACTCTAGTTAAAACGTACATCTCTATTCCCACTAACATCATAGGGGGCATCATAGCCAGGAAAGACCTCATGTATAACCAGTCAAAGCGGAAGCAAAGAGCTCTAGGTGAGCGGTGTGCCTGAACTCAGACGCAGCAAATACAGCTCTTCAGTTAAAAGCTCCCAAGTAAAATTTTGTATAACAAATCAATTCACCTTATTGTATATAACTATCACAACTAAATGACTGTTAATAAATAGTGACAAATACTGACTAGGTTCTTCATCTCTAAATATTCACAGTGGTCTTGAAAGACAATAATCCTGCCTTTTACATGGGGGCAGGGGAGGAGCCCAGAAAGTGACTAACTTGACCCAAATCACACAGCTAGCTAGTTAGTGGTAGAGCTGAGCCTGGAACAAAATCCCAAAACAAATATTTATTCCATTAAACTACGCTGTCTTTTAATAGAAAAACAAACAGAGACTCAATGACATCTATACTTGCAAAGTCCCTCTAGCAACATAGTTCCTGCCAGCATCGACAGCCAAATTCTCCTAATGGCCCCCCCTCTGATAGAAGCCCTGAGCTTCTGCTCCTTAGAAATAATCTCTTTTTCAGCATGGTACCCGTGGCTCAAGCCTAGCTACTCAGGAGGCAGAGATCTGCGGATTGAGGTTCAAAGCCAGACTGGGCAGGAAAGACCATGAGACTCTTATCTCCAAAAAGCTGGAAGTGGAACCTGGCTCAAGTGCTAGAGCACTAGCCTTGAGCAAAAATGCTCAGGGATAGTACCTAGGCCCTGAGTTCAAGCCCCAGGACCAGCTCCAAAAAAAAAAAATTCCTTTTTCATCAAGAGCTACAGAGCAGTGAGGCTCAGTGTAGTGAAAGAAAACCTATCTCCGAAATCTTCTGAGGAAACAGATGCAAGCTAAGAGTCCTAAACAGAGATCTGACAAGGTAGTCACCACAGACAACACACCTCTCTCGGAGCCTGCACGTCCACAAACTCCTCAAAGATCCTATGGGCCTTGGAGACCAGCTTTGCAGTTGATCTGGTCTTCTTGAATTCTTCACAGGCTAACCAGAACTCCAGATTCTCCTCGCTGAACTCCGTCTTCAAGAAAGCGCGGAAGGCAGCCACTCCATCTGCGGATGTGGGAGGAGGCAGAAGAGAAGAGAAATAGGAAGAAGCTAATGTTCAGAGATCTTACAAGGAAAAGGTAGTGATAATGTGAGCACACACACACACACACACGCACACACACATACACACACACACGCACACACACACACACAGAGTCCAAGCCCACTGCTCCTCCACGCTTCTCAGTGACACATGGGTACCCTCAAAGCAAGCCATGCTCCTTGACCAAGGACCATAGTGACGTTGGAGAGTAGTGTTTATGAAGCCATAACAATGGCAAATATGTATTTCGTCTCAACTTCTAAGAAGTCTTCAGTGATTATCATCTGTCCGCTAAGGCAGCATTGTCTTTCCCCAGGGTCCTGGTGAGCCTATGTTGCGCATTGAGGCCATGGTTGAAATATGCAATCTATTCCTTAACCTAATCCAAGTACACATCCTGAGAAACACAATCTGTCATAAGACAACTTAGGGAGGAATGTGATTGCCTCCCAGCCAAGCCTCCACTGCTGTCAGAAAGCCACCTGGAAGCCCACACCATAGGGAAATTCAGCCAGCAATGCCGCTGTGCCCTATGGACAGATTCCCTGCCTCTTTTAGAAACCTCTAGAGGCCCTGTATTTTGATATTGTATTCCATGCATTCTTTAAGATTGGCCTTGCAGATTATAAGTTTTAATTGGGGTTGATTATAATTTTTTTTCAATTTTTTTTTGGTCGGTCGAGGGGCCTGAACTCTGGGCCTGGGCACTGTCTCTCAGCTCTTCAGCTGTGGACTAGCGCTCTACCACTTGAGCCTCAGCCCCACTTCCGGCTTTCTCTGCTTATGTGGTGCTGAGGAATCGAACCCAGGGCCTCATGCATGCAAGGCAAGCACTCTACCACTGAGCCACCTTCCCAGCCCCTGATTATAATTTTTGACCAAATAACTTATTGATAAACACAGCCTTTCATCCTTATGAAATCAGTGTCAGATGTATTGCCAAGCGAAGCCTCTAGCCAGTACAAGATAAGCAGCAAGTCGAAAGGGAAATAATTCTTATTAATAGACCATGCTTCTGGTTAATGTTTTTACCTTAAGATTTTTAAAAAATAAATATTTAACCTTCAAAGCATTTCTTTTCTAATCTAATGACAGCCATAGCTTTCTAGAAAGGAAGCTTTTCTAGAGAGGAAGTCCAGATACCCATAGAACAGAGAAGTTCTGCATGGTTAGGAATGACTCCAGTGGACATTTTCATGACTGTTCTAAAATTCACTAGAAGGGCACAAGTTTGAAAAATCTTAATTCCAGATGATAGATGACTTGGATATCTGAGGTCCACCAATATGTACCAGGCCAGTGCACCTACCAGGGTCATTCAACAGATTATTGGTGTCATCCTGTATTTAAATGTTTGTTTGTGCTTTTCCTGCATCACTTATTTCTCCTAATTAAAGAAGTTATTATAGCCAGAAGCCAGTGGTTCATACCTATAATACTACTACTCAGGAGGCTGAGATCTGAGCATCATGGTTCAAAGCCAGCTGGGGCAGGAAAGTCCATGAGACCCTTAGGTCTAATTAAGTGTAGACACAAAAAAGAGCTGGAACTGAAGCTGTGGCTCAAGTGGTAGAGTGCTAACCTAAAGCAAAAAAGTTTAGGCTCAACACCTAGGCCTTGAGTTCAAGCCCCATGATGGGTTTGCGTGCACGCACGCGCGCATGCACGCGCGCGCACACACACACACACACACACACACACACACACACACACAGAGTCATTATCATCTTTGTCTTTCAGAATTGTTGAGACAGGGACTCACTACATAGCCCAGGCAGACTTTGAGCTTGTGATCCTCTTGGCTCAACTTCCTGAGATCTGAAATTACAGGTATGATCCCCTATACTTGATTCAAACCAGGTATTTTAATGTTTATACTAGAAGAATAGTTATAAAAGCTACAGAGACATGACAAAAGAGGAGGAGATTTCGGGAGCTCTCGGAGCTAAGCTTTAAATTACAGAGATTTAATTCTCTTTAAAGCTAAAAATCACAGCTGGGCGCCAGTGGCTCCTAGCTACTCAAGAAACTGAGATCTGAGGCTCGCGGTTCAGAGCCAGCCGGGGCAGGAAAGTCCATGAAGCGCTCATCTCCAGTAAACCACCAGAAAACCAGAAGTGGTGCTATGGCTCAAGTGGTAAAGTGCTAGCCTTAAGCTGAAGAGCTGAGGGACAACGCCCAGGCCCAGAGTTCAAGCCCCATGACCGACAAAAAAAAAAAAAAAAGCTAAAAATCACAAGTGCAAAGTCTTGAGTTCAAATTCAGTACCCTTTAATCAATCTTTCCTGATTCCTTCCTCCTTTCTCTCCCAGAGTCTGGTCACCACTATCCTAGTCTCAATCTCTATGAGATCAGCAATTTCAGATATCACTCAGCAAGGTCATACAGCACTTGCCCTCTCCACAGTTTCCCTGCAATTAGGGAGTGGAGAGGAAAGGAAACGAGGAGGGCCTTCCATCATAGCACTTATTTAGATGATGAACTGGAAAATGACTCAGAATAGTCCCTTGTTGTTTTTAAGCCAGAAGAAACTAAATTCTTAGAATAAGAGAATTCCAAGCTTGTCGATCCTATCAGATCTTATTTTGCTTTTTGTCGGACAAAAATAGATGCTTAGAGCAAGTTAAATGTAGTTACAGATAAGGAAAGAATACTAAATTTCTACCTTCCTTTAAAGTATTTATCAAGACAGCCTTGCTATTGAAATGGTCTGGCCCCAAGCTAGATAAGGTACAGTCACCTCTATTAAGCTAGGTCCCAAGTTTGGTGGGTCTTTGTAAGGATTAGGAGATAATACTGCATAAGATTTAGCCGAGAAAGGAGTGGAGCAGAGCTTGGACAACAAAGCTGGGAGGAAACAGAAGGTCAAAGGAGGGTTTTTTTTGTCTATTTCTTTTTCAAGATAGCTTTGAGTATATTTAACCATTGATCTGACCAGAGAAGACTTGCAGAGCAAGAGGAACTGAAGTTAAAGGAAAGAGGTTAATTACAGAAAACAATAACAATTGCCCCCAAGAAGGCAAGAGAAATAGGCCTGAGCATACGTAACTGTAACCCCTTTGTACATCACCTTTATAATAACGATTAAAAAAAAACAGAAAGTGAATTGTCTGTGGTCCCTTAGCCAGAAAGAAGAGTGAGTGGATTTGTATACACATCACCCAGTGTCACCCATTCCACCCAGTCTCTCCCCTGCTGATGGTTGTAGGGTCCCTAGTCATTTGCTCCAAAGGAAGGTTGGACAGCAACCCCAGTCAGACAAACGCACTGAACGTATGTATGCCTCGGCCCTACAAATCACCTTTTGGCTCACATACCTGGGGTTGTCCAGCAGAAGGACATCTGCTATCAAGTTTTCTGTGGTGAGAACAGAGATCATTAGGTGCCACCCAGATCTTAGACTGTGCCTACATTCCCTTCTCTCCCACAGTGCTGACAGTCAGCCTTCTCTCTGACCTTTCAGCAGCCTTCCCAACATGCTGGTGGGCACTTGCAAGGCAAAGATGCATCTTTCCCAGCCATGGCAAAGATGCTTCCCCAGGCCTGCATATCTAGAGTAGGCTCACAGATAATGGGAGGAGAGAAACTTGAACAAAAGATGACACTTTGAGGTTGTCAGAAATTTCAAGGAGAGGCCTAGAGAGAGAGGAAAAGAGAAGAGAATTGTACTGCTGGGAAGAGCCCCTCCCGGGGTTGGAACCAGAGAAATGGCCGAGAACAGATTGGGCAGATAGACAAAGATGAAAAAGGCCCATTCAGCCTGCATCTGCTCTGGCCCTCTTTCTCTGTCACCACGTTCTCCACCTGCCTCCTCCCCAATCCCTTTTCTTATTCCCAGGGCAGCGCTGAGCAAGCCAGGTCACAGAGGGTCACTGGGCAGAGAGGAGCTTCGCCCTATAATAATGGAAGTGAGTAGGGGTAGGAGGAGGCAGCCACTGCTAACGGAGCCCCCCCCCCTTCGACCCAGAGCAGATGGCAGCAGATGGCTTCTGTGTGCACACCACTTGCCCCCAACCTGGCCCACCTCTTCTGCTCCTGGGACCAAGCAAAGGATGCATAGGAGGAATACCAATGGGACTTTTTTCATTCCCACTCACATCTTTTCTCCTTTCCCATCACCTCTACTTCCTCCCAGAAAGCCTTGTACCAGTTCCTCAGCATCTTTCCCTGACCTTCTTCCTTTTCTTCCATCATTTGCCATTTTTCTCTTATACATTTCTATCATTTGCTCCCCTCCTCCTTCAACAGGTCCCTCTCCTGGTCTCCCTCTTTTCTAGAAACCTCTGTGGGTCCACATGTGGCACGTTGGCTTGTCACTAAAAGGCTCATCAGTATCTCCTGAAATCCCCAGCGGTGGTCAAGTTAACAGTCACCGTACTTGCTCTATCAGGGCCCAGGCTTCACCTACATGCTAGACACAAAGGACTGGAGGGAGCCCTGCTCCAGAGCTTGCACAGATTGCTCTCTGTACCCTGGCTCTAATGCACACTGGCTAGTATGATCTCACAGGTAAGGAAGCCTAACCTCTTCATTTATCAGTTCCCTCAGCTTTAAATTGTAGATATTGCCAGGCTCATGCCTGGAATCCTAGCTAATCAGGAGGCTGAAATTAGAAGATCAAGGTTCAAAGCCAACCAGGGCAGGAAATTGCGTGAGACTCTTATCTCCAATTAGCTACCAGGAAACCAGAAGTGGCGCTGTGACTCAAGTGGTAGAGTGCTCACCTTGAGCTGAAGAGCTCAAGGACAGTGCCCAGAGTTCAAGCCCCACGAATGACGAAAGAAAGAAAGAAAAAAGATTCAAAGCCAGCCAGGGCAGACTATTAACCACCAAAAAGCCAGAAATGGAGCTGTGCCTCAAGTGGTAAAGTGCAAGCCTTGAGCAAAAATGCTAAGGGACAGTCAGTGCCCAAGCTTTGAGTTCAAGCCCTAGGATCTGCACATACACATTAAAAAAAAAAAGAAACTGCAAATATTAGTTTTGTGTCATGGAGAACCTCCTGCCCAGGACTACGGGAACATATGCGTTCATACATGTACACAACATGAAGAGCTTACCACATATCAAGGAGTACTCCAGCAATATTAGTGACTTATTCCTCCAAACACAATATACCCAACACCAAATTCAGTGACTTGAAGACAGTGGATGGTAAGCAGTTCAGGAAAGTAGAGGAGAGACCAAGGGATCTTCCTTCTAGTTGTTTCCTTTCCATTTCATTGCGGTTTTCTCTGTATGACCTTCTAGCAGCAGTGCAGAACATTTCACCCTCAGGCTGTGTATGACCCATGAAATGATTTGGCACATGACAGGACAGACATGTATGCTCCTTCTGGCTGCCCACATCCATCTGCCTGTATTGATCATTTTGTATGACCTATGAATAATATTATAAATATTCCAGTGGCTCTTGGCAGGAAAAAAGGTTTCCCACCCCTGCTACAGACTCAAGACTCTGAGATTATTACCACATTTTTAGATGGGTGCCTAGCCAGTAGCAGGAAGAGAAAGACTTGTATCCAGGATTCCTGGAGCAGCGAGCAGGGTATTGGCTCCCTCCTGAACATCCCCAGATTCTCTGAGAATGACGCCATAGCCACACATGCTTGCTGGCTGCTGGCTATGTCCCTCTGGTTCTTTGATACAGGGTACTTACATAAGGGAAAAAACTGGGTCATTATGAATGAGTGGTGCTGCTGGTACAGTGGAGAGAGTGGCTTAGGTAACAGTTCAAGGTCCAGCAGCCTTCATTTTGCTGCTATCAGGGAGAGGCTAGAACCTAGCTTTGTTTCCAGGTTTGGAAAAATACAAGATCACAAGAAAAAAAATATTTTTTTCAAGCTCAGTATTTACCAAAGTGTCCTCCCAAAGATCAAGAGCTTCTGTATCCCTGATCAATCAGAGCAAATAATCTAGTGAATGAGTTCCTAGTTCAGGAGGATAAGAAAGGAGGGGGGGTACATTTTAAAATGCTTTTCAGTGGTGAATCAATTCTTCTTTGATTTGGAAGGAAGCCACTGATTTGAAATTTGTGATGCAAATAGTAGCAGGAACAGAGCCTTTCTTTCGTATTATCTATGAAATAAAGGTTTTTAGAGAAATAACTAGGCAAGAGTAGGGATATTACTTAGAGAATACACTATTGCTAGTTCTGATATGCATTGGCAAGCAGTTGCTATGCTAATTATACATCAGTGTGGTGATTAGTGTGATTTCCTCAATGAGCTCTACTTTTCAGTGTATATATAGCAAGATGACGTATGGTGTTTGTAGTAGGACTGTGAGCGTCGGTGCTGGAAGAGACTGAAGAGATCCTTCAATCACGCCCCACATTGGACTCAGAGCAGCAGTAACAATCTGAGGTTCCTTGGCTTCTCACCCCTGAGATGTAAAAGCAGAAGGGGACAGAGCTCCTAAGCCTTATGGCTCCCATTCCAGTGCATTCTCCTACCCCATCAAGCAGGCACTGAGCCAAACAATCAGAAACAAACAACAAAAAAAGCAATAACAAATTAGAGCTTATATCTGCAACTACTATAAGAAATTGGTTAGCCAAGCACAAAATGACTCACACCTGTAATTCTAGCTACTCAGAAGGCTGAGGTCTGAGGATCAAGACTTGAAGCCAGGCCAAAAGGAAAGTCCATGAGACTTTTATCTCAAATTAAGCACCCCTCCCCCCTCAAAAAAAAAGTATAGCTGTAGTTCAAGTGGTGAAGCATGCCATCCTTGAATGAAAAAGCTAAGGGATAGCTGAGCACTGGTGGCTCATGTCCGTAATCCTAGTTACTCAAGAGACTAAGATCTAGGGATCATGGTTCAAAGCCAGCCTGGGCAGGAAAGTCCATAGAACCTAATCTCCAATTAACCACCAAAAAGTCAGAAGTGGGATGGTGGCTCAACTGGTAGAATACCATCCTTGAGCACTAAAGCTCAGGGAAAGTAGCTAGGCCATGAGTTTAAGCCCTGGAACAGGGAAGAATGGTAGAAGGGATGACATTGACCAAGAAGCATTATACATATAACTTGACCTATGGAATTGTAACTTCATTATACAGCTATCTCATCATCGTAGAGGGAAGAAAAAGAGAGAAAGCAAAAGAAAAATTGGCAAGAAATTTCTCTTAGGAAGAGATAAATGAGATGTGCTCCTAATAGGGTAAAAGCTTAGCATTACAAATGACTCCTTCAGGAAAGAAGTACTATACCTTCATGCATATCAGTCCACAGCCTGAAAAACTACAAAAATTAAGTGTTTAGGAATATATATCAAGTTTGTTTGAGAGGATCTCACTTACTGGACTTTTAGAAAGTGTCCAGGTGTAGTGGTGCATGCCTATAATCTCAGCTATCAGGAGATGGAGGCAGGGTATCTTGACTTCAAGGCCAACCCAGGCAAAGAGAGTCTGTTTCAAAAACAAAATAAAAGCCAGGCACTGGTGGCTCATGTCCATAAACCTAGCTACTCATGCCTGTAATCCTAGTTATTCAGGAGGCTGAGATCTAAAGACCACAGTTGAATGTCAGCCTAGGCAGGAAAGCCCACAAGACTCTTCAATTAACCAAAAAGTTGGAAGAGGAGCTATGGTTCCCATTGTAGAGTGCTAGCCTTGAACCCAAAAGCTCAAGGACAGCACTCAGGCCCTGAGTGCCAGACCTGGCACAAAAATAAGTAAGAACAAGAGCTAAATTGGGGGTGGGAGGAGACATAGTTCAAATAGTAGAGCACTTGCCTAGCAAGTAAGAGGCCCTGGGTTCAACTTTAAATCCTTAGTACCAAATAACAAAAACAAACAAACCAGGCACCAGTGGCTCACGCCTATAATCCTAACTACTCAGGAGGCTGAGATCTGAGGCTCAAGGTTCAAAGCCAGACCAAGCAGAAACGTCTGCAAGACTTTTTTATCTCCAATTAAGCACCAAAACAGCTGGAAATAGAGCCATGACTCAAGTGGTAGAATGCTAGCCTTGCACAAGAGCTCAAGGACAGCACCTAGACCCTAGGACTGGCATTAAAGAAGAATAAAAGAAATGAAGGGAGGGCGGGAGGGAGAGAGAGAGAGAAAGAGAGAGAGATCATTGGTTTAGTCCTCAATCCTTAGTACCAAAAGACCAAAAAAGAAAAGAAAAGGCAATACCAAGAAGAAATAAAGAGCCAAGTGCACCTCCCGCAGTATTTTCTGATGTACATGTGGTGGGAAGTAGGAAGGTATGAGGCAGGGAGCCCACAGTCTCAGGAGGCAAAGGAATGAGTAATATGCAACTTAAATAAGTCCTATTAGTGTTTCTAATTCTACCCCAATCTGCTACCTCAAGCTGTCTACAGGATAGGGAAGCTGACACTAATCTTAGGCAGATAGGATACTTAAAAGCATGGCTTCTGAATGAATTTAGGGCTGTTAGGGCAAAAGTAATAGAAGTATCTGTCCTCCGTTGAACCCCTCCATGTATCAATGTTCATGTTTAGCAGTTTACAACAGCAAGAATGTTGAATTCTCATACGGCACAAGGCAGGACTTAGCCCCCTTTGTACAGAGGAGGAAAGCGAGGTTTATAATCTGCGTTAAGTAATCTGCATTAATGGACAGACGGGGTTGGAAGCCGGCCCAGTTGTCTGCACCCTCACCCTTTTCAATAAGCTTTTCACTGCTGCCTGATCCAGTGTATCGATAAACTCCCCATTCCCCGATGCAAGTAACACAGTAATGCGGAGATGAGGGCCAACCGCCTCTCTACTTCATACATCTGTTTCTAACCCTCAGCCTCTATGTCTCCAGATAGTGCTTCTGCTGTAGTTGCTGACGTACCATGGAACCCCCCGCCCTACATATGTGGAATCTGTGACACCCAGTGTCCCATGAAAGGGCCCTGCTGCCTGAGGACGTCAGACAGAGTAACACAAAACACAGTCTTTGTGTGCGTCTCAGAAAATCGGGGTCACCTGTCCCTCCAGATTGGTACAGGCCTTCGTTGTATTTGCTTGAGTTTGGAAGCATTGTTTCTCTTGCTTCACTGTGATTACACATCCCCAATGGCTGTGGAAAAATAGACTTGGGGCTCACCACAGGGATGCTGATTCAACAGGTCTGAGGCTAGACCCAAAACAGTTCATTTCTTACAAGTTCTTGGCAAGTGCATGCTGGTGCCACCGCTGCCTTCCACAGATCACTGGTTGGTTTGTTGCTTTTTGGTGCGGGGGGTGAGGGGGGGATGCTGGCATGTGCTATACCACTCAAGTCACAGCTATGGGTTGAGAAGTAGTCTTAATAGCCTTGCTGAAGCCAGGTACCAGTGGCTCATGCTTGCAATCCTGGCTCCTCAGAAGGCTGAGATCTGAGGATCACAGTTCAAAGCCAGCCCAGGCAACAAAGTTTATGAGACTCTTATCTCCAATAATCTACTCAGAAAAGCCACACATGGCACTGTGGCTCAAAGTGATAGAGTGCTGGCCTTGAGCAAAATTGCTCAGGGACAGCGTCCAGGCCCCAGAGTTCAAGCTCTGGCAAAAAAAAAAAAAAAAGCCTTTTTACCTAGACTGACTTTGAACCCTGAACCTCCTGATCTCAGCCTCCCACAGCTGATTACACATATGAGCCACTGACACTCAGCTAAATTACTATGTTTTATATTTCAAAGGTGCCTAATGTTTATTTTAATTTTACTTCACAGTACAGGGTTTTGAACTCAAGACCTTCCACTTGGCTAGGTTGGTGCCCCTACCACTTGAAATATATACTCTGGCTCTTACTTTAATTATTTTTTAGGTAAATTTTTGCCCAGGGCCAACCTTGGACCACAATCCTCCTGCTTGTGCCTCCTGTGTAGCAGGGACAAACCACCACACCTGGCTTGGTTTATGTGATGGGCGTCTTGCTAATAATTCCCTGCACTGCCCTTGAACCTTAATCCTCCCAATATCTACCTCTCAAGCATCTGGAATTTCAAGTATGCACCACCACACCTGGCCCTCAAAGAGGATGATTTCTTTAAAAAGGAAAACAACTAAAAGCTTCTTTCTTGATAAATACTATCTCTGCAGAGATGCTTTCACATTTCTAGTCCACCAATCTAGCCTTCCCTGGGCCTGGCAGGGACAGAACCTCCATCCCCTGTGCAAACCACAAAACAAGGCCACCTGCCAAACTTCGCTGAATGGCATGGGGGGAGGAGTGGTCGGATGGCCCAGAGTGAGGCCTGGCCCACATAAGTATAGAGACAGGTGGAAGGGGTGAAAGCAAGGAGCAGAAATGCAGCTGACAACTCCACCTTCCTGCTGAAATGAGTCCAATCTCGTGTCCAAAATATACTAAGATAGGAGGAGTGGATGAGGGAGGGGAGGAGGGAGGAAGGGAGAAGGAAAACTGAAAGGAAGGAAGGAGGGAAGGAAGAAATAGAGGAAAGGAGATAAGGAGAGAGGGAGAGAGGAAGGGCGAAGGGAGGGAATAGGGGAGGGAGAACAGAGGAGAGAAAATTTATTCAACATTCTGGACTGAATGTCCTGCTAAAGCTGGACAAATGACAAGCATATGCTTGAATCTCATGCAGAACAAAAAGCAGAAGACTCAATTTTGTTCCTGTCCTCTAGCGACCTGTCAGAAAAGATCTCTCACGAACTAGGCAGGAGCCTTCCTTCTCCTGGGTATGAGCTGCAGAGCAGAAAGGCATCTGTGCGCCTGTGCATGCATGCATGCGTGCGCACACACACGTGCACTAGTGACTACATACACGCACGTGCATGCATGCACACACACACACACACACACACACAGGGCAGATTACATGCACAACTCCCAGACATCAAGTCTAATTATTAGTGGATGGACAGGAAAAAGATGTCAAATTAACACACATTAGAAATCCTTCTAGTTAATGAAGCCATCAGCAATTTCAATTTTAGTTTCATTTGTTAGCTTTGAAAAAATGTACACTGATTAAAAAAAAAGAAATGGCAGATAAAAAAGAGCACTTAGCAGGTTACCTCTCAGACCTCTACGTACATTTTTTCCTCTTCATCCTACATTTGTAAACAAATCTGACTGGAAATAAAACTACTCCAAATATTTGCCTTCCAGCTTCTTTATTCTAAGGTTTATAAAAAACGTTGAAGTTGCTTTCTTTTTTTCCTTCCAGGATTGAGCTCATTCAGTGCACTGCCAGGGAGCACCCTGCCGACAAGGGGAGAAAGAAGGCTTGGAACACAGTGCCTTGGTCCCTCTTCTGGTTGCTGGAGCCATTTCAACTTAGAAGCAGTTTTACATAACCCTCCTGACAACACTGAGCCAAGCCACCTGCTGCAGATGACTGGTTATCACCCAGCCTCACTATTTGCTACACAGAGCACCAGAGAACAGCGAGGTAGTCTCTGATACATTCTATTCCAGCTCCTTCCTTGCACACCTGAGACCAAACTCCCAAGAGGCTGAGGGATTCCATTGAGACCACCCAGCACTAAGTACCAAGGGGTCCTGCCTGTAACCCTAATTCCTCAGAAGGTTGAGATCTGAGGTTCAAAACCACCCAGAGCAGGAAAATCCATGAGACACTTAGGTCCAATTAACCAACAAAAAGCCGGAAGTGGAGCAGTGGCTCAAGTGGTAGAGTGCTAACTTTGAGTGGGAAAGCTAAGGACAGCACCAATACTGATTTCAAGCCCCATTACTGGTGCACGCACATGCACACACACACACACACACACACACACACACACACAAGGAGCCCAGCTATCTAGTAGCAGATAGGGGGTCAAAATTGAGAATACACCAGCCCACATTCTTCACTTAATTATCCAATAAGTATGCTCCCCAATGAAGTAGAAATCACTCCTGCTCCTAGAGGGGGTAGGACTTCTAGGACTGATTGACAAGATGGGATTTAAAAGTAAAGCCAACTGTCAAGATTCTGCCTGAAACCTTCAGGCCACCTAGCATGCAGGATTGTGTGGTGGTGATTGTATGCTTGTCTGTCTTCTCAAAGGGCTGTGTTCTACACCAGAGTTGTGGTATTACTAATCTTCTTGATGTCTCCTCCTAGTAGCACAACATAGTGTCCCTAATGAACACTATGGACACTAAGTACAACATTTTTTTAAAAAAATGTGTCCAAAACACCACGCAATGCCAAGATAGCAAAGATGCTCTACAGATTGAGAATGGGGAAAAATAATTGCCTGGATTTCATGAAATAAAAAAGTAGGGAGGATAGCTGCCCGGGTATGGAGAATAGCCGGGGAGAAAGTTCCAGACCAATGCACGTTTTTCTGGAACCCAGTCATTCAGGCACTCTGCTCTTCTTAGGACATTTTGTTAACTTTATTAGAAGTTCCTCACACCTCTCATCAATGATACTGGCATAGGTGCAATCCCTTTGGAAAAGCTTAATCAGCCCTAATTGAATCATAATACCAACCCCAATTAACTAGACTTCTAGAAAGTTGTCAACACCTTTTTAAGGCAACTTGGGATTCAACTCCTCTATAGCTTTTGCAGGGTAGTAAGCATGCAAATTCTAAAAGCCTGAAATTCTACCAGCAATGCCAGAATAAAGACCATCTCTTCATTAGAACCTTCATCCCATTGGCTTTTTATTTCTCTATAGACAGAAATAAAAAAACCTGAAGCCTCGTTTGCAGAGTAGATTTGTTTTGCACTGAATAAGTAAAAATACCACTTTTAAATATACTACCATAGCTTTATAATACACCTTCCAGTAGAGTGCCCAGGCTTCCCAACTGGTGTAGGCTTACTCAATTTCCCAGAGACAGATGTAAAAAACAGATAGGGAAAAAACAAATCGTTTAAATAGGGATACAGGTGGACCCATTGCAACAATGAGATGTACAAGTCGTTACGTCAAAAAACAAACTTTACAACTTTGGTGTGGGAGTGGGAAGAATTGGGGGGGGGATGGGAAGGGATGGGAAGGGGAAACAAAGGAGGAGGCAACAATGCCTGATAAGAAATGTACTTATTATCTTGCCCATGTAATTGTAACTCCTCTGTATGGTATTTTCACAATAAAAAAATAATAATAATAATAAACAGAACTTCAAACACAGCATAGAACTCCAAGGTTTAAAAAGCTTGTTTCTGTGGTAGTTTTTACAAAGAAGCAAACTGGTTGCCAGCTCATCACCCGTTAGCAGAATTCCCATATCAGAAAAGTGTTACCACATTCCTGGAATCGAGACTCTTCCCTGACAGTCCAGTGTCAAACCTCTGAATTCTCCTCAGATCTCCTCACTCAAACAACACAATCTCTGATGTGACCTCCAAAATGTCTATAGTGGTCTGCTACCAATTATCATTGGCTATGAAACCTGAAGCCTCATTTGCAGAGTAGATTTGTTTTGCACTGAATAAGTAAAAATACCACTTTTAAATATACTACCATAGCTTTATAATACACCTTCCAGTAGAATGCCCAGGCTTCCCAACTGGTGTAGGCTTACTCAATTTCCCAGAGACAGATGTCAGGTAGCAAGCAGGCATTTCTGACTCCAACCCCATTCTAGAATGAGAAAAGAGCCTCAGAGAGTTGAACTAAGTAAATCAGTTGTGAAACGGAAATCGAAATCAAATTCCAAGATGACCTTGACAAAAATCAAGCCAGAAAAGAAAGCATAAATTGCTAGTGACACTTACTTAACCCAGCATAGCTCTAGGAAAAAAAATAGTCTGAATGGCTTCACACACACACACACACACACACACACACACACACATCCCACTACCGTCAAATCTTGAATATTACTCTACATATGCCATTACGTTGGCAAATTTCTCGTGTAAGCTTGCTGCTTATGGTATAGCCATATGTTATGTAGCTGTATCTAGGCTCTGCTTCATTTTCCTGCATGAAATACTAATATGGCTATTCGTCTCATGAAATTACACATTCTGATACACACGTGCTCTTAATTTTTTGCATTTTATTGAAAAATAGGCTTTAAAATATTTACCTCCATCAAAACCACCCAGCAATCTGTAGTCAAGTTGGGTCAACATTAAGACCACAAATGTGGCTCACATCCAATGCCTTTAACTTAATTGTTCCAAACCATCTTCCCCAATCAAGTGGGATCAACACTGAGCTCACAGCAGCTTCTCACTCCCAGGACCATAAGACTTTAATAATAGAGTGACACAGAGGAAAAGAGAATGACCGAAACCTTCTTGTTCTTTGGAACAGCTTCTCCCTTTTTCCCTTACTGCCTGGAGTCCCCTACTCTGCCACTCCCATTCATTTGAAGCCACTGGAATTTCAAAGCCCACCAAATCTGGATGTTGTCATGAACAGAAAAAAAAAATAAAAACTGGAAAAAAAAACCACTGTAAAGCTTGATGACATATTAACCTCCCCAGCACAGGAAAATCCACAATGCTATCCACACAAGAAAATAACAAAGTGTGCAGCACATACATTTGACTAAATAGCCAGCCCAAGGCTCTCCCAAACCTGATGCAAGAGGATATCATTTGATATTGTTTTATAAATAGGCTTTGGTCTGGAAGCAAAACTGTTATTCCTGTCTAGCCCATCACTCCAACTTCCAAACTAAATTCTCTGTAGCTGAAATGACGATGAACCTGAAGCTTCTTGGGACTATACACTTTGAACATAGACAACAGAAAAGAAGGCTTACTGCATTTAAATAATCCATTTTCTTGTCTATCTGCTCCTCCAGGCAGGATGCTTAGGACTCCCCAGAGGTCTGGGACACCCAACACAGGAACCAGAGCCTCAGAGGCAGATTTATTTTTTACTAAATGAACAATTTGCTGCAACACGATGTGACCTGAATTCTACTTACACTTATGAGAGAGAAGCACATCAAAGGAATCAGCCCACCTCGTAGCTTCTTCTGTGGATAATCTCCTAGGAAAGAGGAAACATCTCTCTTGAGAATTTCTGGAATGATCTTCTCTCAGCTGCTACAGAGATTTGCTCAGGAGAACAATGGCAACTCTGATACTGTCCTTTGGGTACGTTCTTCAGTTATAGTTGGAAAAACTTCCAGGTGGGAATTCAGTGTACTGGCTTTCAGTCTAAACAGCAAAGCTAAGGAATTGCATGGTTTCAGGATGTCAAAATAACAACAGGAACAAAGTGGTTCAGGAGTCTGAAAAGTTAGGCTCAGCTCATGATCCATCCCACTTGATTGTTTTTTCCATCTGTGAAGCCGAGCTAACCATATCCCTCACGGAGCCGTGTGGGGGTGACACCAGGTCATGTCCGTGACATCACTGAATTCAGTGCCTGCACAGTATAGGTGCAGAATCCAGATTCTCTGAGTCTAAGCATATTTTTAGAGAACTTGAATGTTTATTGCCGAATTGAGAGCTCTGATTGACAACTGAGTAGAGCCAAGAAGTGTCCTTCCCCACCCACAGCTCCACGAGTGACGGGTGATAGATAGGCTTTCTTGGGGGAAAGAGGGTTCCTACTCTGACATCACCAACCGAGCTATGTATACATGCCCTACACCCACATTCAGCTGCCCAGAGGTGGGAATTTGTTATCCCAAGGCTTATCTGGTCAGCAACTACTAGAGAAGCGTGTTCCACAGGTACCCCACAGTGGGTACCCGGGAATGCTGGATGGCCGGACGACTCACTTGAGAGCACGGTTGGGCTTGTCGGGAAGAATCGCTGTGAAATCACTGCATGAATCTGACTTGTGAGACAGGCATCCCAGTCGCGTCCTCATCCCTTTGTTCCTGCAACACGCATGGGGGGCAGAAAGACAAGACTGTCATCATCACAGCTGCCGGGCTGATGAAGGGTCCCCCAGAACAGCTGCTGCGAGAGTCAGCACGGCTCCCTCCCCCACGTGGCCCCTCAAAGCTAAAAAATAAATAAATAAAAATAAAACCAAGAAGAGGATGCCTAAAGCCAGGTGCAGTGACTCACACCTGTAATCCTAGCTACTCAGGAAGCCATGATCCAGAGGATTGAGGTTCAAAGCCAGCCCAGACAGAAAAGTCTATAAGGCTCTAACTCCAATGTAATCAGCAAAAGGCTAGGCTGCAGGCATGGCTCAAGTGGTAGTGCACCTGTCAAGCAAGCAAGCCGAGCAAGCAAGAAGCCTTGAGTTCAGACTGTAGTACCACCAAAACATGAGAACACTTAGGCAAGGAACAGGCTCACTCCTTCTCATGACTACTTGGAGTAGTGAGTACCCTACCCTACTCTTACAAGAAGTTGCTGGTAAGTCAATGAAGATCATTATGTAGGAAGAATTTCTAAATTAGGATTCTTTATGGGGAAATGTAATACAGTGGTGACAAAATAACAATCCACATTTTGCTTTCCCATCAGAAGGCAAAGGTCAAGCAGCAGCAGCAGCAGCAGCAGCAGCAGCAGCTTCTAATTGCAAAGCCCTGGAAGTGAGGAATGCTTGCAGAGTTGAATGCAGGAGAGGCAGAACGCAGGCAAGTGCAGGCCCTCAGGGAAGTCAGTTCCCATTGGTTTCTCCCCATTCATCCTTCCATTCAAATGACATCGACCAATGACTACAGACTAGCAAGGGCTAATGACTACAGGTGAAGAGAAGAGCCATGGATAGAACCCGCAATTAAGATCCAATAATCCACGCCTGAGTGAGCCCATGGGCTCACCCCCATAATGCTCTTATACTAGAGGCTGAGATAGGAAGATCATGGTTCAAAACCAGCCTGGGCAGGAAAACCTGTAAGACTCCATCACCAAAATAACTAGCAAAAAGTTAGGCTGGAGGCATGGCTCAGGTGATAGCATGCCAGCCTTGAGAAAAAAAAAAGCCAAGGGAAAATGAGAGGCCTTGAATTTAAGCCCCAATATTGGCACAAATACAAACCAATAACCCCTTATCCCTTCTTACACTCTCTTAACTAAGCTCTTATACTCCTAGTCATATTTGAGGTCACTTCGACATCCATATATTTAAAATTTAAACGTATCAGTTTAAATTGCCCTTGTTTTAATTTCCAAAAGCCCTACCTAATGACAGGACCCAGCAAAAAATCTCTTTCTGACTCCCAATCTCAGCCTCTCAGTTTCTCAGGGGCTGGCAAACCATAGCCTTGCCAGGCACCTCTTTGTGGACAGAAAGTTTTGGTGGAACATCACAGCACCATTTGTTCACATATTGTCTGATGCTGCTTTCCACTACAAAGGCAAAGTTAGACAGTTGCATCAAAAACCGTATGGCCTGCAAAGCTGAAAACATTTACTCCCCAGCTCTCAACAGAATGCATTTACTGACCTCTGACCTGTAATCATGGAAACTGCTCATGTCAAGGGCAAAGGTAAGTAGGAAAGGTTTGGGATAATCAGACTGACTTATGAAAAGAGCTGCCACGAGCCTGGTGTTAACAACCTGTCATGGAAATGGTTCTTGCGGATGTCGTTCTCCATGTTGAAAGCAAGTCCTTACCACCTGGCTTTTTATTTCTTCTTCTTTTTCATAAATCCTGGGGCTAAGCAGAGACCTGAGAGGTCATGCAATTCAATCACTCTCTTGTACTTCAAATGACTTCCCATCTGTAACCCTGCAAATTGTCTTTGTTTGCAGAACTATTATTCAACGAACGACTAGTAGAGTGACATTGTATATGGGCAGGAATGGACAAAATTTATATTCCACAGCACATCTCTAAAGAGCCTTTCAAGACTGGACGATCCAAGCTTCCAGAAATATCCTGTCTTCTGCAGGCCCTCAAGTCCTGCTTCCACCTCTCCTCTCAGCCAGGCTGTACTGGGAAGCCAGCTATTTCCTTGCGTTTCAACACATTTGCTACAGCTATGCTCTCTCCCGAGGCAGCAAGCCTCCTCTGTGTCTATTCATTCCTCCAAATCACAGGGTGCCCACCACTGGGCCATGCGAGCAACTGATGAAACGGCACCCGAGTCATCACACCCCCTGGATCCAAGCAGAGGTCCTGCTCAGGCCACCCACAGGCCAAAAACCCAACTTCCAGAGAGCTGGTTCATTCCCCAGTGCCTTAGGATCATCCATCAGAAAAAGGATCAGGCCATTGCCCCCAAAGAGCAATTAAGAGGACTCTCAAAAAATAGCAAATCTACACAAACCATGAAACAAGGCTTAGCAGGGGTCAGTGTAGAGGGTTCCACTTGCTACCAGACAACTGTGATTCTCCCAGTTTGCAAAACTGTTTTTGGCTTCAATGAAATCCTTTTGTGGAGCAAAATGCTTTGGGTTTTTTTTTTCATCTTTCTAGCTTAGGCTTCAATTATAATTGTCTTAGGTCTGAAATAATAGGAGCAGAAGCAAGAGTCAAAGGCTAAGTTTACAGAAGGAAGAAAAGGGAGGGAAAGAAGGAGGGGGAAGGAAGAGAAGAAAATAGGAGTAGGAGGGAGGGAAGGAAGAAGGGAAAGAAGGAAGGAAGGAAGGAAGGAGGGAGGGAGAGAGGGAGGGAGGAAGGGAGGGAGGGAGGAAGGAAGGGAGGGAGGAAGGAAGGAAGGAAGGAAGGAAGGAAGGAAAGAAAGAAAGAAAGAAGGATGGAAGGAAGGAAGGAAAGAAGGGAGGGAGGGAGGGAGGGAGGGAGGAAGGAAGGGAGGGAGGAAGGAAGGAAGGAAGGAAGGAAGGAAGGAAAGAAAGAAAGAAAGAAGGATGGAAGGAAGGAAGGAAGGAAGGGAGGGAGGGAGGGAGGGAAGGAGGGAAGGAGAGAGGGAGAGAGGGAAGGCGAGGCAGACAGGCTTTTCCTCCCTGCCCTTTCTCCACAGCACCTGTCCCAGGAACACACAGAGGTCCTAAATGGCTCCGTACAAGTTCATGCATGATTCCTCATCCACCCCATAAATCACCGCCCAGAGGTCCTGCCAAGTCTCTGGGAGATGACCGGGCTAAGGCAGGTCCCGCTTGCAAGGCCACAGCTTTGCAAGAAGCGCACAGGCAAGGACAGCGCAGTCCATAGATGGTCTAGGCAGGCGGGCAGATGCAACTGGACCACCTCGGGGCTTCTCGGGCCAGACTCAAACAGCAAGGGTGATGGGAAGGGGAGAAAAGGGGAGGGGGCGGGGACAAGAAGACAGGTCATCAGTCCATTACCTGCGTGGCATCAGTAAGGCAGCCATACAGGCATCCGCTTACAGTTACCCCTTGGGCTGGTTTGCAGGGACGTCAGGGCAGGAAATAATACTGCGGGGATCAGGGATTTACCTTTCACGTCCTCTCACCTAAAATCAAAGAATCTGCTGTAAGAGGGGCCACCCTCTCTCATCTGACTGCCTGATCCAGCTATCCTTCAAATGGCTCTGCACCCAAGGGGCACCTCCCCACACATGGACACCCCAGCCCCCATAAACATTCATTTGTCCTTCACAAGGACAACCAACCAAGAATGGACAAGAAGAAACTGTTGGGTGGCTTCACATCGCCGATGCCCAACCACTGGCCATCCGGAAAAATTAGGACGTGGGTCCTTGGGGAAGCCTGGGCCTGGCAAGCCACAAATTACTGTTCTCTTTCTCTTACTAGAGTGAGACCCAAGTGACCGGTCAAGGAGGGCTGAGGGAGGAGGGCTTGCTCCACAATCACTTGATTGGATGCTGGTCTGGTTGTCACCTCCCTCCAAGGGCATTTGTCCCAAGTGGTAGTGCATGAAGAATTACAGGTTTGGGAATGGGAGGAAGGTTGGCTGTCAGACACTCTCACCCCACAGACTTTCTCCATTGCAGGCACAGGCTGCAAAATGAATATGCAAGCCACTGTTTCTTGACCATATGGAGCTTGTGTGACCTTCCTGAGCCTGGGGGAAATGGCCTATTCTTGACCCGAAGCCAGGAGGACGTGGAGGTGGGGAGGAGGGGATACTGAGGTTGAAGGCTGATTGACTTAATGCTGTCTCGCTCTTGAAGGTCCCATTCTCAGTGCTTAGACCCATTGTTCTCCCAATAGAGAACTGAGGAGAAGAAACACGTGAAGAGAGCGGCCTACCCATAAAGGGTTTCCCTGGGGAACTCTGACACCAAACATAGAAACCATTTGCAAAGAAACCTAATTTAGACAGCGCGGGCTCCTAGGCAAGGGACGCCATTGGGATTATTTTGGTATTTCCCTGAACATTTCACAAAGGCTTTTTTTTTTATTTTTTTTCCTTAAAAAATATTCTAATGAATCCAATAAAGGACAAAGATTTGCTTTTACTAAAAACTGAAAAGAGATGAAAAAAATAATTCTTATGGAAAGGCTCACTCCCATGAATTACGTTCCTTGATGAGAGGGTCATTTCCTCCATCCTTGTCCTGACTTCAGTTCATACACCTGCTTGCCCAGGAGTTCAGAAATCAAAGCTCTTGACAGCCACAAACACCCCTAGAAATCATGGCTGGGGCACATAAGCTTTATTTCCCCTTCTCTGTGGGATATACCCCTGAGAGGGGGGGGAATCCCCTGCCAAGAGAGGGGCAAGCCTCTGCCAGGGGTGGCACTTATCCTGGAGAACCGGAAACAAATATGCCACAGACAGCACAAGCAAGGTCACTCCGGGCTCCATCCCCGCCCTCTCATTCTTTCCAGTTCTGCTGCCATCCCGCTTTGCCTTCCTGTGCCACCAGGTGTCTGCCCGCCTCTCTCCCTCCTCCTCCCCTAGCACTGTTTAGCCTGCCCCTCCAATCCCACCACTGCCACTCCATTTAACGAGTCCAGTCTTGGACTCCACTAAAGGAAAGCCAGTGGGATACTGTGACCTGACCGCCAGTTCATGCCAGCGTAACCCTAGACTTATGGGGGAATGGAGTAAGGGGTTTCCCCTTACCCAGGAAGTTCAAAACTGTGGGGCACATACCCTTGTAAGTGAGCATCCACTCACAGATGACACAGGGGCATAATTTTGGGGGGGATGATATTTCAAGAAGAAAAAAAAACACTACGCTTAAAACAGCAAAAGGCAAAGATTTATAAAGAGAAGGAGGAAAGCTAAGAACCTCAGTGGGGAGAAAGCAATCAATATGCATGAAGAGGCAGGTTAATTAAATATGGATAATGCAAATCGGTGCACACAGACGCCCCAGCGAGAAAGGAGAAAAGCAAAAACTATACTCACCGTCGTTGACCCGTCCTCATGGCCTGCAGGTCTTTGCCAAGTGGATGATCATAGAAGCTGCGGGTTAAGGAGCTCTGAGGAAAGAGTACATCTTTCTTTTAGCAGTGAAATCCTCAGCGGATGAAGGGCATGTTTGCATGGGCACACTGCGCTCTCTCTCTCTCTCTCTCTCTCTCTCTCTCTTTCTCTCTCTCTCACACACACACACACACACACACACACACAAACATGCATGCACAACACACCTCCCACCACTTGCACCAGGCAGCGAGCAGCCTGGCTGAAAGCTCTTCTCTCTGCTTGTCACATCCAGTAAATACTGAAGCAGCCTACACCCAGCAGGCGGTAACTCAGCTCCCGGGCACAGTCTGCCCGCCCATCCTCATTGGCAGGACCCAAGAGGTGCCCCTGAGCAGAGCTGACCTGGCATGCTTCCTGCACCTTCCTCCTCAGCCTCACTAACCTGAAGCTCCTCTGGCTCCAGCTCAGAGAGAGAAAGTCCCCACAGCCCACAGCTGCCTCTCCACACCCAGCGCAGAGTAGGTATTAACTCTTTCGGACCACCAATGAGCTGAAAACCAAGTGTCCAGGGCGCCCTCTTCTAATGAGATCTGTGCCGGCTGTGGGCTGATGGCCGCATAGGGAGCAGGGAGCATAAAGATCTTGCCCCAGACAGCTGCTGACAGCAGGATCCAAGCGGAATCAAATCTCCTAATGAGCCAGGAAGGGGGGGGAGGGGGCTGTCTTACTGGGTGTGATGTGATGTGATAAATGCAGAGTGCAGGAAAGCTATGGGGCAGGTCACACATCTAAATTCCACCCCCCTTTCTCCCAATTTCTATTGTGCGGCACTACCAAGCCAAACCACACCGCCCTGAAATTAACCTCCCTCTCTCTGTGCCCCTTCTTGGCTGGCCCCTACTCTACAAGAGGCAGCCCATTTCCACTCTCCATCCCCCACCAGTGCCAAGCACACCACTCCCCACTTCTTAATGAGAAATTTCCACCTCCTCCGCCTCCCCAAACGTGCAGAATTCCAACCCTGTGCTGCTGCTGCCTCTCACCTGGTTTTTCCTCCAGCAGAAACTCACCTCTCTTTCTCATCCATCACCTAGCAACTTCCCCCTACTTGTATCTGTGATGGAGTGGGACTTTTCCCTTTGTTCTGCCCGATCATCCCTATTTTCTGTCTCTATTCCAGTTAAACTCCCCAGTCTCTTTACCCACACGGAGCTCCATGCCGTCTTTTTCTCTGGCCCATAAAACAGTGCTTGCCCTAAAACAGTGTGTCTTCAAAAGTGTTGCATCCTCAGCATCACCTCGGAATGTATTGGCCATGCCAATCAATTCTCAGGCCCCACCCAGGCCTACGGCATCAGAAACTCAGGATGGAGCCCAGTTGCCAGGAGATTTGATACATGCATACTAAAGTTTGCAACCTGCTTTGGGATAAAGCTTGTCTTCTGTTCACTGTCTCTAGACACCAGAGTCTCAAAGACTGAGTCTCCATTTCTGCTCAGCCACTAGCTCCACAAACACTTGACCTTGGCTACAAGTTGTTTCTAAAACCTGTGTCTGCTACCTAGCAGACATTTCTGCAGAAAAGGGTGGCTTTATGATTAAAGTAATAGATTTCATTTGTTAACCTTTTAAAATGTATAAAGCAAAGCCAGATGTGATGGCCCATCACCAAAGTCCAGCACTCAGGAGGCTGAGGCAGGAGGATCACAATTTCAAGGCCAGCCTGAGCTACCCAGCCAGACTCTGTCTCAAGTGTAAACCATCTTGTATAAAGCATTTCTACATATTGTCGTTCAACTATCCCCTGCCACAGTCAGAGAGGGTGTTGTTATTCCCAAATTACAGACAAGAAAAAGGGCAGCTAGACATGATAAAGGATCTTCTTCAAAATAACACAGAACACAAGTGGCAGCACAAGGACCAGAATCGTGTCTAATGACGCTAACGAAAGTGCTTTCTCTACCATATCGCTCGGATCTTTCTGAGCAGAGAGTGATGCATAACCTATATTTTGACGGTGAAACAGTTTTGCTGCAACTATTCATTGATTCTTGGGCAAAATAAAAATGTTAGTGCTCCCTCCGCCGTGACTCATTGTCTCTCCTGATAATGTCCACAGTGCTCTTATCTCAGGCGGTGCATACAAAATGAGATTCAAAAGGAAAGTTTTCCATTCATTGTAACTCATGTCTTAAACCCTGCTGCTAATCCAAATTAATTTAGAGCCTAAGCCAAAAGAGAACCTTTTACTTCTGGACCTTTTCCTGATACACTGTACCATAATGGAGGTGAGAGAGGAAAGTTCATTGGCAAACATTTCACTAATCCATGGTGGATTTATGAGGTGACCATATATTTATATAGGTGACTATATATATATATATATATATATGGTTAATGTTTAATAAGCATTTAGTATGTGCTAGACAACATGCTCAACATTACACTTGAGTTATCTTATTTAATTCTCACCACAAACTGACAAGATCATCACCTTTATCAGCCTCCTTTAGAGGTGAAAAAACAAAAGCAAAGACAAAACAAGTCATTGTCTCAAAGTGACAGAGCTAATGTCTGATCCCTCCCTCTAACACAAAAGTAGTAACATCATGGCACTCTTCAACCAGTGCTAAAATGGTGAGGTACCACCTCCTCCCAAGCCTCATGTTGCCAAATCTGCTGTCCAGGATGGAAAAGCCCGGAGGCTGGGGGAGAGGGCAGGGCTGCAGATGAGCCCCAGTCTCAAGTGGGAGCTGATCGATACTAACCAGGCATCAGAATCCCCAATTAGCTTTCAGAAAAATAATATAGTCACAGGAAGTCAATAAGTCAAATGCTTAAGAAAAGATAGATTAATAAAATGGTAAAGGAAGGAACGAGGGAAGAAAGAGTATGGGGCTGCTAGTGTGCGCCATGTGCGTATATCCCATGAGGAAAAGGGGAAAATTCAAACGACTTCAAACATGTTTACCCCAACACTCCTCAACAAGAAATAACCCCAAAGCTGCCCCCCCTCCCCCGCCCCCCGCCCGTGGGAGAAACACAGATCCAACACCAGTCCCATCCACTGGAGGATTCTAATGGAATCTTTCACAGGGAGAAAACCTCTAGGAAGAAGATGAAGCTAAACTCAAAGTAACACATTCTAGCTTGGTTTTCTCTGCTAAAGGAAGGAGTCAGAAGAAGGAAGGTAATCCGGTTTGGAGCATTGAGAGGTGGGGAGGGATAGCAGAAACTCATCCAACGTGGACTCGACATCCCTGGGCTGAGCCCTAGCCAGAAAACTCCAGTTCTGGATTCTTTTCTGGCTGGGCTCCTGACTTGCTGGCTGAAAATCTAGGTCTGAGATATCTTCACTGTCTGGCGATGATTCCTGGTTTCTTCCCCAGGAAAACTCTGATGACAAGCCATGCTCAAAACTGCCCTCACCACTGCCAACCACTGCCTGCTGAAAATCAGGGCTTTCGGTCCTGCTTCTTTCTTAGGGAGCATTTCAGGCTGCTCGTCCAGAGCTCTGCTGGACAGCTCCAGGAGCCTCAGGCGGGCAGCTCCAATGTATCCTAAAGCAACATCTCTCCTCTCCCATGCCTGCAGGGCCCCTCCTTTCCTCCATGATGTCACTTTATCCTAGTCACTCGGGGTAACAAGTGCAGATATTTCTGGCTTATTTTTCTCCATTCTTCTTGACTTATGAATCCCAGCATTCTATTTCTGCAGTACTCTTTAACTTCATCCATGGGCATTGCCTGTCAAAGGTTATTCATCCTGCAGCACAGCGCCTGTCCTCCCCCTTGAGTGATGGATCCCCTGCTCCATTCCTCCACCCCACCCCCACCTGCCTGCAAGCCTTTTACAACATGATTCCAATGTCAGCCACCCACTGAATAGACACCATAAAGTAGATCGTCTGTGTAATCATCTCTGATGGGCTCTGTTGCAGCTCCTTGCATTGTCTGACTATCAGCTGGTCCCATTTATGTATCCAACTTCATAGTCCAATGCTCATTCTCCCCCTCCCATATCCTCTCTTCCTGTCTCTCTCTCTCTTCCTCTCTCTCTCCCTCTCTCTGCCTGCCTCCCTCTCTCTCCTCTCTCTCTTTCTCTCTCATACACACACACACACACACACACACAGACACACACACACCTGATTCCTTCTATTTATAATGTCCTCCATCCTAAGTCTACCAGCTCCTGTTCCAAACCCATTACTTCCCAGCTAAAAATTCTCCTTCCCAGGCTTTATCAGAACACCTTCCATCTTCAATCCAAAGGATCCTTCCCACCTTGCTGTATGATTCTGACAGCCTACATCTCAGTCTTAGTTGGTCCTTCTGATTTGGGGTTTCTGATCCTCCAAACTGATTATCCATCCCAAAAGACAGACCTGTGACTTATCTCCTTGCTGTCAATTCTCCTTGCCTCATATGGAGCAGGTGTTTAATACGTTGAGTGAATTTAATTTTGAGTTCACAAAAACAAAGATAACCAAGCATATAGCAGAAAAACACATTAGACATCCACAGTCTCCTGATCAGGATGGAAGTGGACTGAATGCTAAGGGATTTCCTGGTGAGCCAGACAGGTACAGAGGGCTTCTAGAAACTATCACAACAGCCCAACCAGTACAGAAGGGAATTAATCAGGAGCAAAAGAAGTACCTGGCATCACTACACAGGCCATGAACACGTAATTAAATTGAAGATAAAAGGAATTAAATCCTCAATATAATACTTTAAAAAGCCATGATAGTAGAAGAGGTGGTTTATTGCCAAAAACCTCCTGTGTATTTATAACATCAACATACCACCTAGGATAGCACCCCATTAAAAGCTTTTAATAAAACGGTCATTTGTGATATTAGATTGGAATTCTGGTCAGCATGTTCAAGCTCCTCCACAAATCTTTTAAAAGCAATTTCCACTTTGTAGCTTCCTAGTAACAGTAGAAACATGAATCAACATACCCTGCATTGATTTGGGGTTTCCATGGAGACTGGAAGGACACAGGGAAGGGCAGGACAGAAAGAGGCCACTTGGCCCAAAATTCTACTTTAAAAAATGCATCTCACTGTCATTCCTCTGAGCATTAGCAGCCTCATTTCCTGTTCATCAGTTCAAGCATTCAGATATTTAATTTGTAATAACCCTTCTAAGGAACATCAGAGGGGCAACGAGAAAGGTCAGGAGCTAGTGCAGGAGACCCATGAGGTTTGAAAGAAAACCAGAGACGCTCAGGATTTGGAATCTGGGGAGAAAAAAAAAAAAAAAGGTCTTCCATTCCAACTTTCTCATTCACTAGCTATGTGACACAACCTATCTTTACCTGCTCTGTGGTCACTAACTCACAAAACCATGAGCCAATAACACCTTTGCCCTGTCTAATTTCCAAGGTAGATACAAGGGAGAAATGTGAAGTTCTGTAAAATGTTTCATAAATTCCAGTATACTGTTCCCTATTATAATAATATTTGGAGATGATCTTCGCTTCCTAAAATTTCAATGGAATTTTACCAACAAATAAATAAAGGAGGGGGGGTTGATTTTTGATGCAGAGCAGACAGAATTGGAAGGAAAGCCCAGTGAGTCTGACTACCCTAAATTTTAATCCTAGCTCTGTAATGTTACAAATCTGCAGCTGTGGATAAGTTACTTACAGTGAGTATTGTTTTTATCAGGAGTAAAGTAAAGATAAGAATGGTACCAATATCCTAGGCTCATTAAAAGGATTAAGAGAGATGAGAGAATAGGTTGTTCACCACAGTCATTAACAAGTGGCAAATGACTCATGTATGTGAGTGTGTGTGTGTGTGTGTGTGTGTGGCAAATGACTCGTGTGTGTGTGTGTGTGTGTGTGCGTGTGTGTACTCTCCTATAGCTTATTCACTCAAGGCTAGTGCTCTACCACTTGAGGCTCAGCTCCACTTCTAGCTTTTTGGTAGTTAAGTGGAGATAAGACTATCACAGACTTTCCTGCCTGGGATGGCTTTGAATCATGCTCCTCAAATGTCAGCCTCCTGAGTAGGAAGGATTACAGGTATGAGCCACCAGTGCCCAATACAAAGGACTTTTAATAAAGGAAGCCATCTTTATTTTACTATTGACTTTATCAATTTGTTTTGCCATCTGTAAAATGGGAAGATAATTCCTATGGTCTCTCTATTGGCAGAGGGATTTCTTGAATATCTGTTCTGACACTAAGCTGTTTGGGAATGGGAGCTATAATGGTAGAACATAATAATTTAAAGATTCCCTTTTTTAAGTCACTGTTCCTTGAAATGGCACAGACATTCATAACGCATTTGTGCGCATTTTAGAGTGCTCGTCTCACTGGAGGGAGGCCCTTACCTTTTAAGTCTGTCACCATTCTGATTTTCTTTCTTCCTCTTGGACCTTCATTAGCCTCCTTATTACTCAGTAACTGTCCTTTTTCCTATATTCACATATTTTTTTTATCCTCCCCCTCTAGCTATCTTTAGAAAGAACTTTAAAGTTAAACTTTGGGGGCTTAGTTACTAGACTTACAATTGCCATTTAGAGCAATGATATAACTAACTGGTATAGCAACACTGAGGAAACTGACATCAAATCAGGAAACAAGATTACACAATACTGCCTCTCAGACAAAGTTGTTGGTGCTGATAAAAACAAACCTCTCCCAAATAACCATCAAACAAAGAAAATGCATGGAGTTTATGCCAGATTTTGATTCAAATGAAAAGTAACAAATTTTTCTGAGCCTGGTAGTGCATGTCTGTAATCATGTAACACTTAGGAGATAGAGGTAGGAAGGTGGCAAGTTCAAAGCCAGTCTGGGTTATATAGCAAAACTCTGTCCCATAGATAGATAGATGCAGAGAGAGAGAGACAGACAGACAGACAGAGACAGAGACAGACAGAGACAGAGACAAATTTTGAGCACTGATTAGATATTTAATAATCATTGGAAATTTAATACTCATCTGATGGCCCTTCCCCATATCTCTTTTGGTGGCTACATCTCTGCCCACCCTATTCAGAAGATTTTCCCTTCTCTTTTTTTTTTTGTCAGTCATGGGGCCTGAACTCTGGGCCTGGACGCTCTTCCTCAACTCTTCAGCTCAAGGTTAGCGTTCTACCACTTGAGCCACAGCGCCACTTCCAGCTTTTTCTGCTTATGTGGTGCAAGAGAATCAAACCCAGAGCCTCATGCATGCAAGGCAAGCACTCTACCACTAAGCCACCTTCCCAGCCCCTTCCCTTCTATTTAACCTTAGCTTCCTGCCTTCCTTCTTTACATTTTTTTTATTATTATTTTTTTGGGTCTGGTCGTGGGGCCTGAACTCTGGGCCTGGGCGCTGTCCCTCAGCTCTTCAGCTCAAGGCTAGCGCTCTACCACTTGAGCCACAGCGCCACTTCCGGCTTTTTTCTTTTTGCTTATGTGGTGCTGAGGAATCGAACCCAGGGCCTCAGGCATGCAAGGCAAGCGTTCTACCACTGAGCCACCTTCCCAGCCCTTTCCTTCTTTACATGATGCCTGGTATCCTTGCCTGTACTCCTACATGCACGGGGTATATGGACCATTTCTCCAAATTCAGCTCCTCTCCCAATTATGTAGACCATTGTGGCCTCTGGATTGCTAGACACACCAGTACAAGCAAGGGAAATCTACATCTCATCAAACGCATTGCATCTCCTGTCTCCCTGAGCCATTTTATCTGACATCCCCACTCTACCCCCCTAGCCTCCTCCCCTCTCCCCTACCACCACTCAGCACATACTTTAGACCCTAGCTCCCCCTGGAATTGCTGGTTATCAATCTCTGAGACTGCTCCTCCACTGGCTGGGTCACTCAAGCCAGGACAAATCCTACTGATTAACTCTCTTGCATGGATCTCAAATGCATCTTTTTCCTTACATGCCTACTACCCTTGTCCCAGTTCCTGTCCTCATGGCCCTGATTCATGCATGGTCTCTGGCTGATATGCTCACAGTAGTTTGTCTCTGATCCAGCATATATCCTTGAGTTCAACTCCATTCTGCAGTCATGGTCACCTGTTTGAATTATAAATGCATCTGTGCTCTCTTCTCTTACCCTATAAACTCCCCTACGTTGAGCTTAATAGAGATCCTGGAAACATTAAACCCCTATAGTCTGAGCCCTGCCCCCCTTAAGAGTTGTCTACCACTCTCTTTGCATGAGGCTCATGTTCCAACAACTCCATATTGCTAATCTTCTTGGGCCCATACCACAGGGTTCCATAGCTCTCAGCCTTTTTGGTTCTATTCCTTCTTACAAGAGTGGCCTTGAAGCCGGGCGCTGGTGGCTCACGCCTGTAATCCTAGTTACTCAGGAGGCTGAAATCTGAGGATCGCGGTTGAAAGCCAGCCCGGGCAGGAAAGACCGTGAGACTCCTATCTCCAATAAAACCACCAGAAAATCGGAAGTGGCGCTGTAGCTCAAGTGGTAGAGCGCTCGCCTTGAGCTGAAGAGCTGAGGGACAGCGCCCAGGCCCAGAGTTCAAACCCCACGACCGACAAAAAAAAAAAAAAAAACAAGAGTGGCCTTGACCAAAGTTCTACTCAACCTTCAAGCTGAACTTCAAGACTGCTTCCTCCAAGAAGATTCTTCCACCTATTCAAGTGTGTAAGTATTCTCTGTACCTCTTTGGCTCTGCACATATTTCTCTACCTCAACTCCTAGCATAGGAGATACTCTCATCTCTCTTTGCCCACCCACCAGATTCTACGTTTCTCAAGGTCACAGGAAGTATATTCATTTATTCATCTAAGTCTAAAGTATCCTTGTGTGCCAAGCAATGTGCCAGGCATGGATACATGGAATTTCCTATACTTATTATAAAGGATATATTTATCATCTACATCTACACAACTTTTCACAGCTCCCAACACTGACAGGATGCTCAATACGTTTTTGTTGAATTGACCTGAGCCAGCCAATAGTAGGATAAATGAGATCGTGTTTGGGTTGGGAGTAGCATGGTACCCACAGGGGCAACATGGAGTCAAAAAGGTAGCACAGGCTTCAAGGGAGATGACAAGGGTTCAAGCTCCAACGCTTGCCCTTCAAGCTAGGTCCACCTTCACTTAGGATGTCACTTTCTTATCTTTGAAGTCAACAGTACTAAAGCAAGGCCAACTACCTATGCTGTGACAGAAGAATTACTGAGGCAGAGAAGCAAACATGGATTCTAAATGATTTATCCTATGAAAACATAGTCATGTTGAGAGCATCCGTCAAAAAAGGCAAGGGCCATATAGCACAGAGGGCTACATAGGAAAGTCAGTAGGGTGGAAGGTAGGGAGAAAGGAGGACGTGTCTCCAAAGCCTTGGGGCTGTAAGCAGGAGGCACCACCACAATTGAAACGTGGCTGTCTGGTCCTATCTCTCAGTGCCAGGTTATCAATCTCTTTCCCTTCTTAGACAGTAACAAAAGCTTTACCATTTGTTGTCAGGGTCCATAGCTGTTGGCAGAAAGCAGCTTCAACGTTCTCCCCCTCCTCTGAATATAAAATAAGCTCTTTCTAATCCTCCATTTTTAATGACTTCAGGCAATGGCTTTCCTGTCCTCCCTTCTAGCTCCAATCGGACTGGCTACCTAGCTCAGAAAGAAGGGAAAAATCCACAGCCATCAGCAATGGAATTTAGTTGCAACCACACCACGAGGAAATAGTGCCCTGTAGACAGGGACTCAGGGGACAGCTCTCCCACTGGAATCTGCTCTTCAATTCAGAGTCCTCTGGGAAATAAGAGCTCTTAGTGAGCTGCTTTGCATGTGCCAGGTGCACTGGGGGTGGGAGGAGGGGCAAGGGCTGTGTGGGTGCACTCTGATGCACAGAGATGCTGAGCAAATTCTCCCTGGTATGTTATCTTGACAGACAAGGCCCTGGTAGAAATCTACTTTAACCCACTCAGCTCTTCTGAGACCCTCTTCCTTCTAGGATCTTTTGTTGAAAAATTCAAAAGGCTTTTTGGAAATTGCATACAGAAAGTGCTACAAAGATCCTGATGGAAATCTAGACAGTGAATTTCAAAACAGTGAAAATATCTCAAGCTACAAGTAACAGAAGGAAAGCAGGGGGTATTTCCAGTATGTATAGAGGTGTCAGTATTTGGACAAAGAGGAAGCGAGAGTGTATTTAACCGAGAGCCTAGGATGGGACTAGCAGGAAAGAAGTTCCAAACCATAAGGCCATTTTACAGTCACAACTTAGAACTTGACCTTTGAACTTCCTTGAGTTTATGGTTTGCCTGGGAAGTTGGAGGCTGAAACAGCATAATGTAGGGAACACGCCTATCAAAAATTACTAAGTACATCTTAACCAGGGAGGCCATCTTATTCCTTTTAATTGAGTCTCAGAAACCTTGGAAAGTAAATGGAGCACTTTGTTATTGCTCCCATTTCCCAGATCGCCAAAGCAAAGCTGCTCACAGGCCTTGGGCAAGAGGGCCTGAAGCAATTAGGCTAATGGCCCAAGGATGTCACAAATCTAGAGCCTCAGGAGCTTTTTGCATCCCACCAGCATCTCTGCATGTTCAGAAGCTGCTGCTGCTGCCCTTGCCACTGAGATCCACATAGGGTGAAGAACTGGGGGCAGGGAGTCTTAAGGCAAAGTATAATGGGTTGTGCTCAGCCATCCAAACACACGCTTGCTCAGTCTCCTGAGAGTACCTTGCATTAATAACTTGACTGTTGTGGGAAGAATCCATGTTCTCCAGGTCAGAGTTCACTGACCTCTGGGAGAAAGACCTTGAAATTAAGAAATTAACCCCTACACACACCAGAAGGGTGAATTCAACTGAACACAGAATATGACTGTGTTTTCAGGTTCCTTTGTATGTGAGGAACTATGTGAAAGAAACCTTTTTTTTTTTTAAGCAGAAAGGATCTGATACCCAGCTTAACTTGGCCTGATCCTGCCAGCCTCCCTGCCCAGATGCATGCTTTTTTCTGGGAAACCTACACTAAGAATGAGCAGAGAGTGAATGCTTAATAAAAGCTAGGTTACTGGATTGCTTGCTTGTGGGTCCTTCAGTAATACCAATCATTAGCCTAACACTACATTGCTTGTTTAGAACATGTTAACTTTTCCCCAGCACTAATACGATCTCATGACTACAGTATAGCTCCCACTTTGCTGAAACTCCTCCATCCTCCAAGAAAACACTAAAAGTTTTCCAAATATGTTAAGAACAAGTGATCTGATGGGTTAAGCTTTTCCTTGTTATTTCAGTAGAATGTAGAATGCAAACATCCCCAAATCAGAATGTATAAGGACCATAAAGCCAGACTTTCAGTATGCAATCCAACAAGGGGTTGAGAGTTAGTGGCTCTAACACAGAAAGATCCACCCTCTTCCCCCGTGCTCCTATAAAAGTCATCCAGACAAGCCAGCGCTTATTACCTCCTGTAGGTGGTATCTGTGCCCTCACCTTGCTGCTTAGACATGGGTAGCCTTTTACCTGTGCATTTTAATCTCCCTCCAATTCTCTGCATTGGAATGTGTCACCAGTGTTAGTCTCCGGCAGCACTGGAGATCTGCACACTGACACATGCTGTGTTCAGCCAGGCAGCCGAGCAGGTGACTCCTTCTAAATAGCAGCCAAGCAAGAATGTGAATGGAACTAAAGATAAAGGAGGCCATGCCACAGTCCAGATACAATGCAGCCCAGCACCCAGATGGATCCCCTTCTAACCACAAAGCTGCTTTCAAGAGACCTGAGCGGTGGGAGCTGAGAAAGACAACACAAAACAAAAGAGCATTTCACAACCCAGCACCTACTAACTAGGAAGAACAAACTATTCCTGCCCCCTGCTCTGAGGGTAACAGGCCTGCCCTGCTCTGAGAAGCTCTGTGAGAGGGTAAAACGGGAGTCTGCCCCCAACATGTCATACACCTCCCAACAAAACTGGCTCTGCCAGCCATTCCACCGGGCCCTGCTGGAAGCAGCTGCTCTCTCTTACCTGTTTGGGGGTGGGCAGCTCATCTGGGAAGATGTGGCTGGTGTGGGCCCCAGCTGGGCATGGTTCGGTGAGGCCCTGAGTGACAGCTACCTCCTGGTACATTAGAGAGAGTGGTAGAGGGTAGCCACCTTACCACAGCTCTCTAGAATAGCTGCTATGACATGCTGATCAGCCTTGGCCCGGCTCTGCTCTTTGCCAGGCTTTGCATCTCATGAAAAGGGAAAGAGCAAGCAGCTAGAGCGCAGGGGAGGGGGGAGAGGGGAGGGAGGCAGAGGGAGGGGAGAGGGGCACTCTGACAGATGATGCGTTCTGCCACGCAGTCGGGGGAGGACCGCAGGCTCCAGCAGGATGGCACTGCCTGCCTGGCTCTCCCGCTGACGGCTCTGCGCCTTGTTCACGGGCAAGCTGGCTCCTAGGGCCAGTGGCTCTCTGGAATTCAGGAGATGGAGAAACACAAAGAGAATGACAGGAAGAGGAGGTGGCAGAGGGGAGAGGGGGCTACCTGAGCACAAGGAGATCGGGCAGGGTAACTGGCATGGGGGACAAAAGATGAGCTGCTTTTGCTCCAAATCAGGCCAGGATAGAAGCTTTATAAAACAGAGAAAGAAAGAAAAAATACACAAATGTGTATTCTTGGCCTGGCCTACCAGGTGACCCTCTTACCTCTTGGAACCAACAAAGCCACTTTGGCTTAAGATTTGGCAAGATAATTTATGCCAACCTTTTAAAGGAAGGAAAACATTAGACACAGGTAAATAGTAGGAGATGTTCAGTGTCCTTTGTCACCCTGTGCTGAGGTAAGTCTAATGCCCCCTCTTCCCCATGCCCAGTGTGGCAGGGCTGGGGAGGGGGGCACCACAGTGGTAAGAACAAGAATGAGAGAGTCAGAGGGGCTGGAGAGAGCATGTCTGTAAAGTTCCACTTGGATGATCAGGAGCAAAACCTTCTGGATCACTTGGGCCAGTGCCCAGAGCCACTTTTGAACCAAGAATCACCCTCTATGTACATTCCAGAGTCTATAGGCAGCAGGTTCACAGCACAGGCCCTGGGCAGACAGTCACCAGCTCTATTTACAAGCACAGCCAGAGAAAGAGGCTGACAGGGAAACAAATAAACAAACAGTGGAAGCCAGAGAAGAGCAAAGGAAGCTGCAGCTGGCAACTCCCAGAAGCGCAACTAATGAAGGGGAAAAGATTTCAAGAAGGCCCCAGGAAACAGACAGTCTGATGGCTGCAGATTTCTAGGGAATGGTCCTTCCTTGGCTACAAGCTGGTTCTCTGAGTCAGGCCCATGTCTAGAGGTCCTGCACAGCACTGATCCCAGAGATGACATCTGGGGTCTGCAGATGTTCACATCACCATTCCACAGCTGCCTGAGACACTGCAGCACTCAACAGTCAAGTTGATGCAGAAAACCACGTTGGGGACCCTAGTCAATGCCGTGGAGGTGATGAAGACACTCTTGTGGTATCAGAGGATTCCTACAAGGGGAGAAAGATTCACATGACTAACTCAAATGCATTTATAAATGAGCTAAGAACTCCAAGGTATCATAGAAATGTTGGGGCTCGTGAGAACAGGAAGACAGATTGAAACCAGCCTAAAAAAAGAGGCCCTCCAGGAGGAGGTATCACCTGACTTGCACACTGATAGTTCCATGTAATTTTGGTAAGCCGGGCTGAATAAGTGAAAGATTAATTGTTGAGCAAATCAATTTTATCCTCAGATCTATGTCCTGAGAACATTTACCAGGGCAGGGGGAAGAGGGGGGGGATAGAATTGGAGGAAAGTGAAGCCAATCAAATTCAAATGTGAAAAAGAATGGCAGCCAAACTAGCACAATGGATCTGAGAGAAGAGGACAAAGGACAGCAATTTGGCAAGGCTGAATCAGCTGGACTCCGTGTGGTAGGAGGACTGGGTGAGTTTGGAATGAGGGGAGTTGAAAACTACTCTAATCTGCCATTTGAGACTAATTTTAAAGACTGGGCTGGCTGAAGAAAACTTGCACAGTAGTGTGTGAGGCTTGGGATTTGATTGAGCTCTGTTGCTACCCCAGGACAGCGGATGAAGAAGAGACAGGTGGGAATGCAGCGCTGGATGGAAGCTCTCCACTTCATAATCGGAGTTGATGGGAGATGAACTCACTCAAAGATGGAAAGAAAGGAGGGACTGAGAGCAGGACCCTGAGAAGGAGTAGAGAAAGAGGAGCTAACGCAAAGATGCTGAAAATAAAAATGGTCAGAGAGGGGGAAAGTAAGAGAACCTGCAGGCGGAAGTGGAACAGAAGTCAGAAGAGATGAGCCCAGAGAAGACTCAAATGCTTCAGACAAGCCAATGAGAGACAGAACCGGAGGGAAGATAGTGGACCTTGAATTTCAGGCTTTGGAGACCACTGAGAACCTGCTGTAGAGCAGTGGTCTTTAAAGTTAAGAAGCATGGCCATGTATCAGTATGGTTCATGCTTGTAATCCTAGCTACTCAGGATACTGAGATCTAAGGATCATGACTCAAAGCTAGTCCAAGCAAAAAAAGTCCGTAAGACTCTTATCTCCAATTATCTACCAAAAACGCTGTGGCTCAAGGGTAAAGCATTAGTCTTGAGCAAAAAAAAACCCTCAGGGACAGCACTCAGGTCCTGAGTTCAGGCCCTAGGACCAGTATATGCACACAACACGCGCGCACACACACACACACACACACACACACACACACAGAGTAGCATGTGTATCCTCTAAGCACTTGTGAAACCTCAGATTGAGAGAGGACATTCCCTGTTTCCAATTCAGCAAATAGAAATGTAGTTTGGGAACTGGCTTTTTTTCCCCCAAATATTATTTTATTGAGATTAGATGACTACATAAATTTCCCAATACTATGGCATAGTTATACTTAGCTAAAGTCACAAACATCTTTTAATCTTCACAATGATAGTCATTATTATCTTAATCTACATAGCTTATGACTCTCTGATCTTTGGAATTGACTTTTCTAACAGATTCCCAGTGATGCTTATGCTGCTGGTCTCAGGACTGCAGGTGTAGTATTCCAATTTCCCAGTAACATATGACAGCATTCAGTCAATCTGGCTAGAAACTTTTATTAGCCACGTGGCAACTGTCTCCTGCTCACAGAGCTTCAGAGAACAGCACCATTTGCTTTTTATGGGGGATTTTTATAGGAAGGACTTTCATGTAGGTGATGTTTGCCAAAGCAAGCAAGCAAGGTTACAGAAGCAAAACATAGCCTTGAGTTTGCAGAAGTAGAAGCAAAACATAATCTGGAGCTGGTCAGCATGACTGATACTATCAATTCTATTGATACTTGATGACAAAAGTCAAAACATATCCGTAGATTACAATAGTCAAGATACAAGCTTGGGTGGGGGCAAGCTTCTGACTAATACAGTAGTTCAGTTTAACCCATGATAACTCTTGAGGCTGTCTGTGATTTTTAGCGAAGTTCATAATAAACTGCAAAGTTGTCAGCCTGGGAGAATGTAAACCATGTGGCAGCCTTAGCCTGGAGTTTTTCTTTACCAAGAGGTTTTGCCCTTTATCAATAATTTTGTTCTGTTTTCTGACTTCACATTCTTGTTCTCATGCATATCCTTCTTTTCTAAGGGAAAGGGGTTCAGGGGAGAAAAGAAGTTTCCTGCAGGAGGGACTCAGGCTACAGAATAGAAGGAACTTTCTTCCAGTGAACTGGCAGTAACTCAGATACCTTGATTTTTGGTGGGGATCATCACACATGGAGGACCGGAAGTGTAGAGCACTGTCTTAGATCTTCACATCATGGCACATATACTTTTATATGGTCACTATAGTAGAGTCTCAATGCTGTCCAAAGTCTGGAAGAAGACACACTCTGCTTATAGAAGGGCTTGCTAAATGAACAGGTTAGGAAGACTTGGCTTAGTGGAATAAACAGAAAAAGGGTCAACAGCAAGAGCAGTGTGTGATTAGCCTAGCAAGGCAACCAAAATAAATTGTGCCTTAAGGAGCAGGGACTCTGTTTCATCTTCATATCTCCAAAGCCAAGTAAATTCCTAGCATGTACAAGTTTCTGTTATTTGATAGAATAAATGAAGTGAGAACTAAACTGAGAAGAAAAAGGGATTTAGCTAGTCTGGCACTGGTTCAAATCCAGCCCAGGCAAGAAAATCCATGATATATACACAATGGAATTCTATGCCTCCATCAAAAAGAATGACATTGCCCCATTTGT